>NW_024583390.1:18903-22873 GCF_018398535.1 Haplochromis burtoni
GTGAATGTGAGTGTGAATGGTTGTCTGTCCCTATGTGGCCGTGCTTTGCTTTTCCCAGCTATGTTCCATATTTGTAATTGCCTCATGTGTGTATTTAAGTACTCCGTTTCCCCCTGTTCTTTGTTACGTCATTCAATCAAGGGATGCTGTGTGGCAGGTAGAGAGTGGACCCAAATGCAGAACTTTGCAAACAAACATGAACTTAAAAGGTAGCACTGGCAAACATGACAAAACATAAAGCACAGTTAACTGGAGTAGGCTTACTGAAATGCTAACATTGACTGATAGAGCGTATGCAACATGAAGGATATAACGACGGCATGGTAAATGGTAAATGGCCTGTATTTGTATAGCGCTTTACTTAGTCCCTATGGACCTCAAAGCGCTTTACACTCCATTCAGTCATCTACTCATTCACACACTGGACATGACAAAGATCTGAGGAAACTCAGGATACGCTTAACTAAGAACAAGAAAGTGCAACTCAAAACAGTTGAGTGAAGATCCAGGACAGTGACAGAAGGTGAAATAAGCACATAGATGTGTATTTATGCTGAAAGAACTCTTGTGCAAAGTAATTAAACATCCCAACACCAGCCCCAGCCCTTAAAATAAAACTGCCCCCCCCCAATAAAACCTGATGCCTGTAGTGTGAACTAAAGTGTCATAGGCACTAAATGTAATCTTCTTCTAACTGTGAAAACCAAGGCAACCATTTTTCACAGATAAAAAACTACTGATGTCACAAGTACAACAAATACTGACAGCACAAATTGCATTAGTGATGAAGCAAATTTATGACAAAGACTGAAACTAACAATACCAAAAAGTCACAAACATAGACTCTGTAAAGGGATGTCAGGTTTATTTTCAAGGACATACTCAATATGTTGATACTTCATCAACATTTAGGAGTAGACACTAGTCTCAGTAAACTCCCTCTTCCTTCTTCCTCTGGTTTTTCGTTCAGAGAAATTCAGTGCAGCGTAGTTTATATCAGCTTCAGTCTGTGTTATAATAAGAATACACAAACATAGTTTAGATTGTGATGAGGAACTCTTTAGACATATTTGAACTGAACAGCTGTAATTTCTCTTACTTACTGATTGGAAGAAATTGTCGGTTTGGACTTCTGTCATAGCGCTTTCGTGTCCTTAAAATATACATTGCAACAATAAATTATAATAATGAAATGCACTAAATGTGATATTACCTTGTGAATTTATTGTCACAAAAATCTCACTCATAGACATAGATACATGCATTAAACAAATTCAGGTACACAAAGTAAAGGCAGTCATTGTGGGGAAGGAGGTGTCGTACAGATTCATTAACAATTAATTAACAAAAGTTTACCTTATGGTGTTATAGGAAAACTCATTTAAAGATTTTGTTTGTAAAAGGCATGACTCTTTACCTTCAGATAACACTTACCTTTACTTTTCTTACATACACTTCGTCTGCAGATGAGGAAAACATTTCCAATGACTGAAATGGCCAAACAGCTTATTAATATTGCCATTTGATTAAACACGAGCTGTGTTGTTCGCTCTACAAAAAAGAACACAAAAATTACATTCTTAAAAAGTCTTATAACTTATCTTGATATTAACATAGTTTAGCATAAATGCCAGCAAATAAAACAAAATCATACCAAGTTCAACTGTAGTTCCGTTTCCCAATAATATCTCCCCACATGTGGCCACAGCGCAGTAGTAAGTCCCAGCATCAGAGGAGCTGACGTTCTTAGAAAGCTGATAAAAACATCTTTTCTGAACTGGCAAACATGACAAAACATAAAGCACAGTTAACTGGAGTAGGCTTACTGAAATGCTAACATTGACTGATAGAGCGTATGCAACATGAAGGATATAACGACGGCATGGTAAATGGTAAATGGCCTGTATTTGTATAGCGCTTTACTTAGTCCCTATGGACCTCAAAGCGCTTTACACTCCATTCAGTCATCTACTCATTCACACACTGGACATGACAAAGATCTGAGGAAACTCAGGATACGCTTAACTAAGAACAAGAAAGTGCAACTCAAAACAGTTGAGTGAAGATCCAGGACAGTGACAGAAGGTGAAATAAGCACATAGATGTGTATTTATGCTGAAAGAACTCTTGTGCAAAGTAATTAAACATCCCAACACCAGCCCCAGCCCTTAAAATAAAACTGCCCCCCCCAATAAAACCTGATGCCTGTAGTGTGAACTAAAGTGTCATAGGCACTAAATGTAATCTTCTTCTAACTGTGAAAACCAAGGCAACCATTTTTCACAGATAAAAAACTACTGATGTCACAAGTACAACAAATACTGACAGCACAAATTGCATTAGTGATGAAGCAAATTTATGACAAAGACTGAAACTAACAATACCAAAAAGTCACAAACATAGACTCTGTAAAGGGATGTCAGGTTTATTTTCAAGGACATACTCAATATGTTGATACTTCATCAACATTTAGGAGTAGACACTAGTCTCAGTAAACTCCCTCTTCCTTCTTCCTCTGGTTTTTCGTTCAGAGAAATTCAGTGCAGCGTAGTTTATATCAGCTTCAGTCTGTGTTATAATAAGAATACACAAACATAGTTTAGATTGTGATGAGGAACTCTTTAGACATATTTGAACTGAACAGCTGTAATTTCTCTTACTTACTGATTGGAAGAAATTGTCGGTTTGGACTTCTGTCATAGCGCTTTCGTGTCCTTAAAATATACATTGTAACAATAAATTATAATAATGAAATGCACTAAATGTGATATTACCTTGTGAATTTATTGTCACAAAAATCTCACTCATAGACATAGATACATGCATTAAACAAATTCAGGTACACAAAGTAAAGGCAGTCATTGTGGTGTCGTACAGATTCATTAACAATTAATTAACAAAAGTTTACCTTATGGTGTTATAGGAAAACTCATTTAAAGATTTTGTTTGTAAAAGGCATGACTCTTTACCTTCAGAAAACTCTTACCTTTACTTTTCTTACATACACTTCGTCTGCAGATGAGGAAAACATTTCCAATGACTGAAATGGCCAAACAGCTTATTAATATTGCCATTTGATTAAACACGAGCTGTGTTGTTCGCTCTACAAAAAAGAACACAAAAATTACATTCTTAAAAAGTCTTATAACTTATCTTGATATTAACATAGTTTAGTATAAATGCCAGCAAATGAAACAAAATCATACCAAGTTCAACTGTGGTTCCGTTTCCCAATAATATCTCCCCACATGTGGCCACAGCGCAGTAGTAAGTCCCAGCATCAGAGGAGCTGACGTTCTTAGAAAGCTGATAAAAACATCTTTTCTGATGGTCAGATCTTTTCTCACATTGATCAGTTCTATTTCCATGAGTGTAAATGATGTTTGTATGAGATTTATTAGATCCAGCTCTGAACCAGAAAACATTATTAATTCCTGCACACGTCTTGTTCTCAGAATCAGAGAGAACTGAACACTGTAGAGTTGCTGTGTCTCCTGGACGCAGTGGATTTGATTCTGTCGGCTGCTGTACAACAATATAGTTTGATGTCCTTTCAGTGTTTCCTGCATAATATAAAATGTATTACAATGACATTCTTCAAAAAATACTCTGAAAGATTAAAAAGTTTGTAAAAGTTGGTCTGTTTATTACCTTTAACTAACAAATATGTCCCACTCCATTCAAGATTATGCCATGCTGTGGTTCCACAATGATAAATTCCCTCATCCTCTTGGATTGTCTCCAGAATAGTCAGTTTGCTAAAATTGTTTGCGTTCTTTGCAGGAAATCTTGATTTCAAAAACGGAGAAGCATACACAGGTTCTGTATCTCGATACAGTGTCACAATTAATTTAAGTGTATCCCCAACACTCTGCCTGTACCAGTATACTTTACTCCTGATCTCCATGGGTATATCACACTTTAAGGTTGCTGGTTCACCAAGCTGAACCATTTTCACTGGAACCAGAGA
>NW_024583390.1:22898-24937 GCF_018398535.1 Haplochromis burtoni
ATCTGAGTTAAAACAAAATGAAGAAAAACAAAATTTTGTTTTAGACGAATATCTTAAAATTATTATTAACATAATTATTGATAAATCCTGACAAATCTATTCAACGTAAATGACAAATGACAGAAGAAATTAGCACTTACTCCCATGATGAAGAAGAAGTAATATCACCCATAACACCACCATCTTGACACTGCTCCTTCTCGGGGTTTTTCAGTAAGTTAAGTTGGTGAAAGGAGCATGTTGGGTTGGGCCATAAAAGAAATCTGATTGGTTAACACGGAAGAGACTCAAAAGTAAACTTCCTGTCACACTGGTCTCATTTTGAGCTTTTTAAAAACACATCTTCTCTTTTCATCTTCTGTTGCAAGGTTTCACGTTGTTCACTGTCTCTGTTTGATTTTAATTTTAAATCTTAAGCACAGAAACAGCAAATGGCAATTCTGCTCTTGGTTGTCTTGGTTGCGATATGCACTGCAAGAAATACCTCAAATACATCAAACTCTGCACTTCAGAGGAAATTTGAAAGCAGAATGTTTCATTGCTAAGAGGTCATAACATCTTGTTTTTCAGACGACGTGAACAGCAACATGAAACGATGCTGCATGGTTCAGAAAACAGAACAAAGGAGTATTTTATTTATTCATATAGGAAACTACCTAGAAGCAGATATTCCACCAAAAGTCACCCACATTAACCACATGTCCAGAATAAGAGCAACATTTTAGTTGTGACTGTCAGTGGACTGAAAGTAGTCAAAGTGCAATCAAAGTGCTTTTTTACTGCAAGCCAATCCAATCCATGCAGTCATGCAAACATTCACACAAGCTCTTTTCCCAACACCTAAACACCATGATGAACATTTGTGGACACATTCACATTGGGAGAAACCAGAGGGGCAGCATCTTCATGAAAAATACTTCAACATGCAAAATAGATTAGCTGGGGAATGAATGACTAAGCTTTTGATTGGTAGAAGACTCACTTTTTTCCTGAGCCGCTGCCACCCCAATCTGAGGATTGTCTCATTCAAAATAAGCAGACTTTATTATTTCAAGACAGGGTAGTAATAAGGAAATGATGCACAAAAATACTAAGCATACGTCCCAGCATGTATCAAGGCTGAGCACTGGGGGTCGGTGTGCATCTGTGAGCAGACTCACAAGAGACTGAGATGCTTATAAAGCTGACTCTCCTCTCACCACTGTGAAATTACTTATGCTATAGGATCATTATTATATGCATGTGTATATTATGTGGAAACACAGGCAGCAGAAGCAAGTATAGGAACAAATTATCCTGCAGTTGATCATCTGAGCACATAGGTTTTCTTCACTAATCACCTTAGGCAGTGTAGAAGATCCAGACTTTAATGTGAATAAAACTTTGATTAAAACATTTATGAAAAGGATTCAGATCATCAAAAGGGGACAGTCGACTCCTACGCTGTCGAGTTTGAAAATAAAACAAAATCAATGTCATCAGTGTCTTGGGACAACATTTTCACATTAGTAGATATGAGAAATCACTTAAAAAGTGATTGAGCATCTTTCTCTTTGCCTCTTTGCACTTGGCTACAAACAGCCCCAGTGTGAGCCGGAGGTCACTGCTAGATGAAGGCATAAGAAGCCACATCATCTGCAAAAACAAAAACCTTCTTCCTCTTGTCTGCCTTTAGAAATTATGTCCTTAAAATTATGAAAACACTCATTGACAGAAGGGGAGCTGTGAATGATCTGGCCTGAAAACTGTCTTGATATCACACATTCTCAATGCACCCAACCCAGGCCAAGTACTATGAAGTCATGTTTAATGAAAGAGTACAGATGATAGTCAGAACCCGCACCCACACCCAAAGGTTATAGCATTTGACAGAGCCGATCACATGGCAGGTTATCTCAGCTGTATTGAAATTCAGACAAAGTATCATAAAAATGATTTAAATTGCTTTGAATATGGGATGGTTCCACTTCCCCTGCCAGTGGCGGACTCCCTCGGGTGTCGGTGCGTTGGTGGTTCTTTGTGTCTGGGGGTGGGCGTCC
>NW_024583390.1:24962-47758 GCF_018398535.1 Haplochromis burtoni
CTACACTCTATTCTTATATACATATGTTATACATGTCTTATAGGGTGGTGGCCCATCTTCAGAGATGACTTTGGCATTTGACCAGCGCGCTCTCTCCATGTTGCAACATGTGAATAAACCATTTCGAACAAGCTCATCGGGTGTTTGCAGTTTCTTTTGAGTTTCCATGACAAATCTCAAACTTTAACAGCACAAAATGCTAAAAATTGAGAAATATTTTGTAACAATAGAGTTTTCCACGTCAGAATCATTAAAGCAGACAGCAATCTGCTTTAGTCATGGAGTTTTTCTGCAAAGGGTCATCTGCAGCTTTATTTTACCCACATACGCATTTCTCTGAACAGAGAATAAGGCCACGCTGTTAAATTTACTGAGATCATCAGGACATTTTTGGAGTCAAAGTTGATCAATACCTAGGTCTGTAATCTGTTTTATAGCGTCATGGGCAACAAATCATAGCTTGTGAATAACACTTGTGGTTAATCTTTTTGCACAGGTGTGGTTGCTCCTCTCTGTAAGCCAGTCATAGGTGCATTATTACTAGCAAAGCCAAAAAGCATACATGTAATTTCTCCAGAGATGTCCTTCATAACTGCAGAATGTCAAAGCAGCCTTGGTCTGCAGCTGCATTTTATCAAGCTGAAAAGAGAGGCTGGACCTCTCACCTTTGTAGGGAATTCTAATGTCAACAACCAGGCAGGTGGAAATTGTACATTTCTAGCTGATTGTTGTCACACTGAAATAGTTGTGCTTAATGAAATGTTGGAAATAGGATGCATCCAGATCATCCCGCTATAAAATATCATCTTTAACAGAATAGTGATTGTTGAAAGAGAAAGTCCATTTCTGATTTCATTGATGATTGTGCTGTAAACTCATGATTAAGCACTTAAAATCAGAGGGCGAAGTACATTTTTATCTCCACCAGGTATAAAAAGAATTTAGCAGAGGCAGGCAATATCCAACAGATCAGATAATGGAATTAGAACATTTGTTAGTCTATTGATTACGTTTGTTCTTAATTTAATAAGGACAGTCTGTAATCACTCATCTGCCTGTTTCCTCAGTATTCAGTTGGTAGTCTCTTCTTTACATCTCTACTTTCCCACAGTGTCAAAATCAATAGTGACATCATTACACTAGTCCAATCATCTCCTTGTTGGCCTTCTTTGAGCCAATCAGCCACTTTGCATCCTTTAAACTGTGGTCATTAGTGATGTGTGATACCACTGATTTCCTTTCCGATCCGATACCAAGTAAAATTCAGGGTAAATCGACAATACTGATCCGATACCGATACTCTGTACAAAGACGTAATGTTTATTACAATTGTAATAATAATATAATAATAAAAGCTTCATAATGATTACAGGACATCAGACTACTTGTTCTTATCACTTCATAATGCAGAATTATTATTTAGAAATAAAAAACCTGAAGCTGTGCGCTATTTGAACACGTTGCCTGCTTGCAGCACTAAAGGACTCAGAGACGTCTGTCTCGCCCTAGCAGCACCTGCCCCTCTCCTCCTCTTCAGTTCACCTCAACATAACCTCGTCATATTCTGTGATATGATTCACTGTGAGGTGTTTGACGAAGTTAGTGGTGTTACCACAACACCTCACTGTCTTGCTACATGTATCGCAAACCGCGTCTTAGCTGTTTGTGGAGGTAAAACACGTCCACACATGACTCCATTTACGCTCAGCCATTGTTGTGAGTGCGCAGGGCTGACACATTTATACAGCCGTATTTCGCACTATGACGTGAAAGGAGAAGTAGTTCCTTCCAATTTAGACGATCCGAATGATATAGTTTCTTTCCACTGTGTTCCTGTTAATAAAAAACTACAAATTTACCCCAAAGTACTAAAATATTGATATTTTAATATGAGAATCGATTCTAGAACATAAATTACTGGTATCGGAAGAATCGATATTTCAATATCGATCCGCACACCACTAAAAGGCCAACACAGGCAGTCATATCAGTATTTTAGAATGTTTCCTGCTGGTCAGAAACTTGAGTTATGAGCCAGCTTAACTTCTGTGCTTCTTGTTGTTTACGCTTTGCATAGATAACAAGGAGGAAAGGCTCTGTGGGAGGTTTGCTGGTAAGCCTTTGCTGATAGCAACTTTGTCAAACCTCAAACACACTTTGATCATTTTTTTTAAAAAGTTCAGAATCAAAGGAAACAGCTGAAGATGCGGGTATCTCACACTGATGCACCTTTGACACCTTTTCGGTGAGGTGTTTTGGGAACATTGTATATAAGATAGATTCCTGACACGATTTATAAGCAGTAGAAAATAGATGTATGAATTTAATTTTTTTTTTACTTTAACTTTAATTTGAGATCTCAAAGCAATTTGCAAGTTAAAAATAAATTATGGGCATTTAGAGTGTATTAAATACATTTAAAAACTAAAGATTAAAAGATTCAGAAATCCTTTATGTTTTGTTTTTTTTCCTATTTCCCATTTCTTTCTATGACCTCTGACCTCTATCCCTGTATTTCAGTTCAGAGGAAGTTTATATGGTGCACATTTGAATTTGAAAGAGGGTTTGGTCAGTGCCTATTAAGAAAAACTGTCTTGACAAATAATGATTTGATTTCATGGCTACTATCATTACACATGATACAAGAGTACCATTGGCTTTTAGTTTTTCTGGATCCAGCTGATGTGAAAGAAGTCTTTCTAATTTAATTGAGGAAGGATAATGACAGCTAAAATCTTGCAGTTGCCATTATCCTGTCTTTACCTCTAGCTCCACCATGGGGTAAACCTGGGTGATATTTAATGCGACTGCTGAATCGTTTGCCACGAACTTTGCCACATTAATTGGAAAAAGGACATTGGCTCTGCTTGTTCTTTTGTCCCCTTTTGCAATGCATTTCTGTACATCTGAACAGTTGAAAGCGAGGTGATATGCTTCACAAAGCCCAGGATGAGACCAATGTGACAGGAAGTGTATTTTTCAGTCTTTTCAGTGTTAACCAATCAGATACATTTTAGTGTCTGACCTAATACAATCATGCCACCTCTTTCACTCACTAAAACACCAGTGAAGTCCTGAACGAGGTGCAGTGTCAAGATGATCGTCTTATGGATGACATTGTTTGTTCTTCGGCAAGGATGTAAGGGTTTTTTTGTTATGTGGAAAAATTTGCGTGCATTGATTGTTGCAAGAAAAAGCTTTTTCCATTTTTATATATTTTTTCTTCTTTCAGATTCTCTGGTTCCAGTGAAAACAGTTCAACTTGGTGAACCAGTGACCTTAACATGTGCTTTGCCCAAAGGGCTCCAGAGTGGAGAAGTCCACTGGTACAAGCAGAATCACGGGGATACCCTAAAGTTAATTATGACATCGTTTAAATCTACACCAGCGGAATATGGTCCTGCATTTTCTAAATCAAGATTTGAGCAACATAATGATAACAGTTTCAGCAATGTGACTATTTTGAAGACCGTCCAAGAGGACGAGGGAATCTATCACTGTGGGCTCACAGAGTGGATTAGGACTAACTGGAGTGGCACATATTTGTTTGTAAAAGGTAAGTGTACATCCTTAATATAAGCTTTAAAAAAGCTCTTTTGCCTCTCTGTCTCCTTTTTTCGACCTGGACACATTTTGTTACATCCCCCTCATCCCCTGAACCTTTTTAGGGGAACGTAACACTCATTTACAATATTTTTCAGCTACTATGACAGCGCAATGTCTTTGCATTTTTATTACACAGGAAACAATCAGAAAGCATCAGTAGTTGTTCAACAGCTGACAGGATCAAATCCAATCCATCCAGGAGACACAGTGACTTTCCAGTGTTCAGTCTCTCACTCTGTCAACAAGACGTGTCCAGGAGGTCTCAGAGTTCTTTGGTTCAGAGACAGATCTCATGAATCTCATCCAGTCATTTACGCTGATGTAAATACACATGATGAATGTGAGAATCGATCTGAGACTCAGAAGAGATGCATTTATCGCTTCTCTAAGCACGTCAGCTCCTCTGATGGAGGGACTTACTACTGCGCTGTGGCCACATGTGGGGAGATATTATTTGGAAATGGGACGACACTCGAACTTGGTATGATTTTGTGTTCAGTACTGGTGTTTATACTTCAAATATGTTAAAATATGAGTGATGAGACATTCTGAGAACATATTATTTTGTTTGTTTTTTATAGAGCAAGCCAAAAAAATTGAGTTTCTTCAAATAGCCTTAATAGTCTGTTTGGCCATTTCTGTCTCTGGGAATATTTTCCTTGTTTGCAAACGAAGAATATGTACACCAATTAAAGGTAAGAGCTACAGGTATCTAAGATTATTCCATTACACTTAAATAATTTAAAGACTAATCATTTATATAAAATAAATTCATGGGGGAGATAGTCATTGTATACACTGCAAATATGTACACCAATTAAAGGTAAGAGCTACAGGTATCTAAGATTATTCCATTACACTTAAATAATTTAAAGACTAATCATTTATGTAAAATAAATCCATGGGGGAGATAGTCATTGTATACACTGCAAATATTATTAACACTCCATGGTGGTTATTATTCCTATGTTAATTATTGGAAAATTTATTTATATCAATTAATTTTATGGTTATAAAAAATTCAGAAGGAAACTGCATATTAAGTGCATTTTAGTAATATGTATTTGTTACTATGATCTCATGTTTATAGCAGAAAGTGCAATAACTGAAGCACAAAATGACGCCTTACGCCAACTGGTAAGTAATAAAAATATTGGTGTTTAGTTAAAATGTCTGAAAAGTTAGTATAACTATCTAAACCAGATTAAGAAACATTTGTTTTGTCTGTTGTACTTACAATGCAGACCAAAGCTGATGAAGAACTAAACTATGCTGCACTAAATTTCTCTGAAAGAAAAACACGAGGAAGAAAGAAGCGAGAGCCGCCTGAGGAGAGCGTCTACTCTCAAGTTAAATTATGGAACTGAAATTTCAAGTGAGCCTGACATCCTGTTACAGACCCGGTGTTTGAAACTCTTTGATTTTACTCTTTTTAACTTAAATGTCTGTGTTTTACTTATTATATTTGGACTCTCAAAGCCCGTAACATACTTTTGTTGCACTTTTTGTCATCCCTGATTGAACTGTATGAACTTGTCATCCTTTCTGCAATAAATCAAAATTAATTCTCCTGATGCTTTTTATGTTTATTTAATGACATCTAGTTATCAAAGGTATAATGCAGTATAATCTGGTTTCAGGTCATTTGTGAATTTAATCCAGCAGGGAGAACGAAAAATCAAGAAAATCTGTATACAGATCAAAGGTTGTGATGCTATGCAAAAATTGAGACTATTTCGATGTAATGAATTGCTTTCTTCAGTGACTAAGTAAGTCATGTGTAATACATTCACTTTTTTTGCATGACAATCCCAACACTGACACAAGCATTGTGTGCTATGAACTCATAAAATCCTTACTAAGTCACTTGCAAGCTTTGGCTTGTAATTTTGTGCTCTGTGTTCCAAATATGGTTGCTTTTAGCTCGACAAGACTAGTATGGCAGAGGCCAAAATGCTAAGATTGAGGTTTTAAAGCACCACAAACCAATTATGGATGCTACATGCATTATTTATATAGTTTCATGTACTTTCACGTACTCTTGGTGCCAATTCTCCATGGTCATTTGGACATTTAACATAATGATTGGGCAAGTTACTTTAAAAAAGTAATTGGTTATAGTTACTAATTACTTCTTCAAAACACTAATTGTAAATTAATTTATTACTAGGAAAAGTAATTATTGCGTTACTTAAAAAAATGTTTAAATAACAGACAGGCTGATCACATGACTGTCAACATGTGAGTTAATCAACACATTGCGTGCTGGACTGCAGGGTGGCAACCAGAGGAGGACTTGCCACTGCAGCAGATTGTGTGATTAATGCAAGCACACAATATAGCAACAGAGAAACTAGAAAATCATAAATGTAAAAATTATGCACTGAACCCAAGTCCCCAAGTCAGCTCATTCCCCCAAAGCCAGCACAGGAGGACTGAAGGACCACGACACAAAACGTAAAAGTAATTTCCAGTTATTGCAAATGTTTGATTTTAGTTTAGACCTAAACATACCATTTTATAGGTTTACAGGGCAGTTACTTTGGGCCTGGTAGGTTTGGACAGATTTTTTTCTTTATCAAATAAAATCATGATTACAAATTTTGTGTTTACTCTGGTTGTCTTTGTCCAGTTTCAAAATGTGCCCCTGTCTTTATTAAGGCTTTCATTGTTAATATACTAGAAATGTTCTAAATGTTATTTTTATAATGGCCTGTATTTATATAGCGCTTTACTAGTCCCTAAGGACCCCAAAGCGCTTTACATATCCAGTCATCCACCCATTCACACACACATTCACACACAGGTGATGGCAGCTACATTGTAGCCACAGCCACCCTGGGGCGCACTGACAGAGGCGAGGCTGCCGGACACTGGCGCCACCGGGCCCTCTGACCACCACCAGTAGGCAACGGGTGAAGTGTCTTGCCCAAGGACACAACGACCGAGACTGTCCGAGCCGGGGCTCGAACCGGCAACCTTCCGATTACAAGACAAACTCCCAACTCTTGAGCCACGATCGATTTACACTGCACTCCTCTACATGTTAGCAAAGCTGATTAGTGAGGGAAAACTTACCTGCTCTATTTCCCTGCCTCTGTTTATGCAGACATCTGGAAATGTCTATAACAATTTAACAATATCATAATTGATATAAGAGGAGTGAAAACAGAGCCAGAGGCAGCTTGACTACCAGCCTAATCTCTCTTCAGTGTCCCACAGGGAGCATGTTTATTCACAATGTATATCATCATCAGAATCAGAATACTAAAAGGAAATTATGTGGTTACAGTTGCTCCAAGACAATAGCTGTAACAGACTGGATTAAATTAAATAACACAATATATTACAAAGTTAAGAAATATAAGAAATAACTCTAATATATACGAATAGCTCAATCATAAATATCCAGTATATTATAGAGGTGAAATATACATGGTTGACAACTGTAAAACTTTGTTAATTTTACTACAGAGCATGTGCAAAAATGTGTAACTATTGCACTGTGAACTGTGCATTAGATGGAGGAGTTGTACAGGGAGATTAGTGGTGCATTTGGTTAATCTCAGCCTCTCACTGAACGTGTTCCTGTGACCTGCCAGCACATAATGGAGTGGGTGGGAGGTATTGTCCAGCATTTTTTTGGACTACATCCGCCTCTCCTACACCACCTTAGGGGAGTCCAGCTCCATACTCACAACATTACTGGCCTTGTAGATCAGTTTATTGACTCTGTTGGTATCTGCCACCCACAACTCGCCACAACAGACTCATAAAAAATATTGGGCATTGTCATGTGTACTCCGAGGTATTTGTAGTCCACAGTGTCCACATCGACTCCCTGGATTGAAACAGGCGTCACAGGTTTGGTCCTCTTAAAGTCTAATTTCAAGTCTTTGGTCTTTGTCACGTTGAGTTGCAGATGATTTTGCTCACACCATTTACAAAGGCTTGAACCGCAGCCAGGTACTCCATCTCATCGCCCTCACTGATGCATACAACCACCACAGAGTCATCAGAAAACTTCTGAGGATGACAGGTCTCTGTGCAGTGGCTGAAGTCTGTGGTGTAGAGGTTGAAGAGGAAAGGGGAGAGGACAGTCCCTTGTGGTGTGCCTGTGTTGCTGCTAACCTTGTCAGACACATAATGTTGAAGACACACATGTTGTGGTCTTCCTGTGAGGTAATCAACAACCCAAGACACCAGAGAGGCATCCACCTGCATTGCTGTGGGCTTATCACCCAGGAGGGTCGGCCTGATGTTATTGAAAACATGACCCTCACTGTGCTCGCTGGCTGGTCCAGATGGGCATAGAGCAGGCAGGCGATGGCGTCCTCAGCTCTGGTAAGCTGGTAAGAGAACTAAAGGGGATGCTGATGTGGCCTGACAATAGGTTGGAAGCTTGTCAAGAATGACTCTTTCCATGGTCTTCATGACGTGGAAAGTCAGTGCCACAGGCTCGAAACCCTGGAGCCACTGGGACGTGGCATCTTTGGTACAGGAACGAGGCATGATGTCGTCCACCGCAATGGGACCCTCTGCAGACTCAGACTCAACATGAACAGTTTATTAAAGAATCCATAAGGCTGGGCTGCACAGGCCTTGAGGACACGGGGACTCATCCTGTCTGGCCAGCAGACTTGCCTGAGTGGAGTCTTCTCATTTGTCTTTGCATCTGGTCGTGAGTAAAAGTAATCGGTGGGAGAGGGGTGTCACGGCACTCCACACCACTCTCATGCTCTTCTGCTGGAGTTTTCACTCCAGCTTTCTCCTGTAATTTTCTTTAGCCTCTCTGATCTTTCCCTTTAATAACGCCATAGACCCATTCTCACCTCCTCTCTATTGCCTGCTCGGAAGGCCCTCCTCTTGTCTTTGAGGAGCGCTTTGGTGTCTGTTAGCATTGTTTTGAGCTATTGCCCTGTAAAATCTGTCCTTGAGTCTGTTTGTCCGCCACCTCAGCAAACTGAATCTCGTGCCAGACAGCAGCAGCTTAACACCCGGTGTCCTGGGTGTGTGCAATCCTGCAGGATGCTGCGTGCCCTGTGAGTGCTGTACAGGTCCTTGAGGGAGGGAAGAGGATGTCCGATGATATTTTGGGCCATATTAATGACCCTCTGAAGTGCCTTTTTGTGTGCCATGGTGCAGCTGGAGAACCATAGACAGATGCAGTATGTCAGCACACTTTCAATGAAGCAACAGTAGAAGACAATCAGCAGCCCCCACTTCAGGTCCACTTTTCTGAGGATTCTCAGTAAGTGGAGAAGCTGTTGGGTGTTCTTTACAACCGCCAAGGTATTTGAGCTCCATTGGAGGTCTATGTCTATGTGCACAGCCAGGGACTTGAAACTGGACAACCTTTCCACGCACTCCCCATTGATGCTGATGGGCTGTAGCACAGACTTCCTCCTTGCTGTCTCAGGTGGAGCAACTCTTGTTTGGAAGTGGAGAAGACAAACAAATGGACTGGGGTGAGCCTTAGTCAGTCTTAAAGATACACCACAGTACTCCCCCAGAAAAAATTGGAGGTAAGGAACCTGATGGTAGTTTGAGCCAGGGATGAAAAAGAAAACCTTTTGACAAAAAAATTGATTTCATAACTACAATCATGATACCCATGATCTCTGAATAAGGGTGTACCTGGAGCTAACTAATAGAAAAAGAGCTTGCATATTGTGATTATCAAAAAAAAAAATCACAAATAAAATCTTGCACTTATTATTCTATTAGTTCAGTCTGCTCTTCAACTCTTTCAAGGAAGAAATTTCATGACCTTCCCACCAAAGAAACATTGCAAATTTACTCGAAAGTGTTACAAAGTGTTACAAAGTGTTACATATCTGAGGTATATCTTGTTGTATGTACCAATAATTATTATCCATGGATCCATGCTTATTGCTTGAGAAGATGGATTACAATCACAAACTCGAATATAAATATGAAAACTGAACAATCTGAACAACTGCAATAGAAGATGAAACAGAAAAACCTCTGGTTGAAATCAATGTGACAGGAAGTGTACTTTTGAATCTATTATTTTTTAACCAATCAGAGCTATCATATGCATAGATGGTCTTACCCAGTCACTCATCTCACTTCCTTCTCTCACAGAAATAGCAATGAGGTTCCTAAAAAGGAGTAGTATCAAGATGGTGGGGTTATGGATGACATGGCTATTTCTTCATCAAGGACGTAAGGGCTACTTTTCTCTGTTCATAAATCTGATATACGTTGTTATTGTAAAATATATATGTGTAGAGTTATAGATAATAACAATAATGTTTTTGAAATGATAACAATTTAAAAATTTTCAAGCAAAATTTTGTTTTTCTGTGTTTTGTTTCAACTCAGACTCTCTGGTGCCAGTGAACATAGTTCAACTTGGTGAAGCGGCAACCTTAACATGTGCTTTACCGAAAGAGCTGAGCAGTAAAGCAATCTACTGGTACAAGCAGAACGTTGGAGAAACTCTTAAATTGATATTGGCACTGTATAAAAATACACCACCGGAATATGGTCCTGAATTTTCAAATTCAAGATTTAATGTAAATAATGATAAAAATTTTAGCAACTTGATGATTCTGAAGACAATCCAAGAGGATGAGGGAATCTATCACTGTGGAATCACAGAGTGGATTAATGCTGAATGGAGTGGGACATACCTGTTAGTGAAAGGTAATTTTGCACCCTAATTTATCAAATATTTTCTGAGCATGCTTTGAAGAATGTTTGTGTTTTGTATTATAAAGGAAACATTCAGAGGACATCAAACTACTCTGTTGTCCAGCAGCCGACAGAATCAAAACCGGACCGTACAGGAGACACAGTGACTCTTGAGTGTTCAGTCCTCTCTGAGTCTCAGAATGAGGCATGTCCAGGAGATTATAATGTCTTTTGGTTCAGAGCAGGATCACAAAATTCTCACCCAAACATCATCTACTCTGATGGAAATAGAAAAAACGAATGTGAGAAAATATCGGAGACTCAGAAAAACTGTGTTTATCACTTCTCTAAAAATATCAGCGCTTTTGATGCTGGGACTTACTACTGCGCTGTGGCCACATGTGGAGAGATTATATTTGGAAATGGATCTTCAGTGGAACTTGGTATGATTATGAATTAAGTACTGGAATTAATACACAATAACATGTTATTCTAAAATGAGGCATAAGACTTTTTAAGAAGATTTATTTGTTTTTATTTTCCAGAACAAACAACACAATCAATATCTATCCAAATGACCTTATTAGTGCTCTTGTCCATTTCTGTCATTGGAAATGTTTTCCTCATCTTCTACCAAAGATTATGGAAACCATATAAAGGTAAGTGTTATAGAAGTTATAGTCTTTCTTAAAGGCAAAAATGATCTCATTGCACTTGGAAAATGGAAAATAAATATATATTCTATATGTACACGTCAGACAAATTCAGGAACGAATGCCACATCAAGTGCATTTTTGATCTACTGTCATATTTGCAGGAACAGAAAGTGCTATATCAGGAGCACAAAATGACAAATTGCACCAAGCTGTAAGTAATAACAAATATTGTTAGTTAAAATATTGTTTTACCAGTTCTTTATTACAGTTTTTGCTCATGGTTTTAATTATAAAGCAGGGTGAAGCTGATGAAGAGCTAAACTACGCCTCAATTAATTTCTCTGAAAGAAAAACAAAAGGAAGACGGAAGAGAGAGTTTGCTGAGGACAGCGTCTACTCTCAAGTTAAATGTTGAACTTCATGACAATGTTGAGCATTTCCTGAATTTTAAAAGGAACCTCATATTCTGTTATTGACCTTATATTTGAGACTTGGCAATTTGTTTGTTCTGGGCTCTCAAAGATTATCCTTATGTTAAATTAATGTAAGAAGACAACACCATATATTGCTATGAATGAATATTTTTGAAACCTTATTTTAATAGATGTTTATGGACTTGCAGAACAATAAGTTTTTATTGTTTTGTCAAACTATTTTGGAGGTATTCAATGTCACAAAAGAGCTGAGGTTTTCTATAAGCTTTTTTAAGGCGATGTATTCCTGATTAAATAGTAAAGGTTGAAAAGTGGGAGAATATACAAGAAATCATGTTTATATCTTTTTTTTTCTTAATCTTATGTGTGCAAAAGTTGACATCTAATGGTTGATTTCGTTGTGTGGGTAATGATGCTTAACCTCACACTATTCACAGGTAGCTTAGGGATAGCCTTCGCAGGGAGGGACAGATGGGTTTCTAAGCCACTGAGGTTTGTGTCGATTAGAATATTGTGTAGGTGAATCTCTGTAGTCGTTCTTTTTGCACCTTTTCAATGTTTGGTAACTTCAGACTAAGCAATCATGAATCGAGGGTTCGGCTTAAACTAGATGGGTTCATTAGAAGACCACTGCTTTTTTGTGCAAGACTCATGAAATACTCTCTGATCAGGTTGGAATATGTAGGCCAAACGGGTACATGTGGTGTTGTTGAAGAACACGATGTTGCAACAAAAATATGTAAAAATATAATCGCTAAATCATACTTTATATGAATGCTTTTACATCGTCAACACTACAAATAATTCGTACAAATTAATAGCATCGTATATTTCATTTAGAATTAGGATTACAAATTACTTGTCTGCCTAATGGAAGAGTGTCAATTCCACTTCTTTTAATAAGCTTAGGGGCGTTTGTTGACTGGGCTGATTTTGCACTGGGTTCGTGTTATGTTTCCAAGATTTTAAATTGTTATGTTGTTGCATAAAATGCGTCAGACATCTCACATTACAGGTTTCAGTTACTTAATTTGCTGAAGACTGGATTTTTAATTTGCCTGTGTTAAGCTTTTAGAAGTTAATATAGTTCAAAAGACTCTGGATATGATATAGGGAGATGGCCATTTGCCTTCTTGGGATCACCAATAAAGATGATAGCTTAGCAACGTTTACAGTTAGACATCATAATGTCTATTGTTATCAGTTAGTACAACTTTATATGTATAATTCGAGAGGGTCACTCTCTGGATTATACGTCAGCAATGTCTTATTTTTATGCACATTGTTGTTAGTCTGTTCGTAATGGAGTCGTGGCTTATTGAAATGCAGATTTCAATTTCAGAGAACTTAGCTCTAGTGTCTTGCATAGAACATAGGCCTTCAGAAGAAACGAAGAATCTTTCGATATCCATGACTTGAACATGTGACCTAATCATTAAGAAGGATTTTTGCTTAGAACCTGTGTCGGAAGGCTTCTCCCCTCTTTCAGCTGTAGTGAAGCTTGCCACTCGAATTCTGTACCCTTGTCATAATCGGCGTCTAGAGCTGTGGACTTGATTGGCCTTAACTTGGGACGCGCACACTATATATATCATATAACTAACTAATAATTTGGTTTTGTGTGAGATTTAATTAACCTCGGAAAATGACGTCGACCTTTACGATACGGAAGGGCTCGAATTTCCTGCGCAGTGTGGAGGTTACTGGCACTACAATAGCTGAATGCAAGTGTAGTCAATTGCTAAGAGGTGGGTTGAGTTTTCGAGTGCATCTGGCTTAGAATTTGCTGATACTTATATCCATGATTTAAACCTGGCATCCCTCTACCTGGCATAGGTTGGTTTGTCAAACTTTTTTGCTGGCCTACTTCTCGAATTTTAGCAGAAAATTACAGGTGTTCTTAAAGAGAGCTTTATCAACAGAATTAGAAGCATGTTTATAATATTAAATAACAAATGGCAGCAAAGGATTACACAGCCAGGTAAGGTTAAGCTATTTAAGCTTATTACTTAATTTTCCAGCCCTTTTTTTGACCTCTCTCGTCTCTTTGGATTCCTGTACCAAAGTAAAAAACTATAGTTTTCAGCTACGAGCCCAACACGAACCCGACGTATTAGCCAGAGGTCCCTTTACTACAGTTCGGAGCCGCGGACTTGTTTTATATAGTTTTCTACACGAGGTCGCTGCAAAAAGTGCAGCCTTACCTAATGTCCACCTACTGTTACTCATTTTATATTAAGATTTAAAAATCTAATACGTATTGGTATGGTGAGTAACTTTCAGTAATAGTAATAAATCACGCAGCAATAGTACATCATGTAGTTTTAAAATGCATGATAATATATAATATAAGTAGTCCAAAGTATTCATAATACATTACTCTCATTGAGTAACGCAACGTAATACGATACAAAATACATTTTGGGCCATGTACTCTGTAATCTGTAATCTACATTTTAAAAGTGACCTTCCCAACACTGGACATAGCTTTAACAAGGTGCTGGAAACTTTCCTCTGGGATCTTGGTGCATATTAATGGTCCATATTAACATGATAACATCATGAAGTTGCTGAAAATCAGCTGCAACGCTTAAATGCAACTCTCCCATTCCACCACATCCCAAGGTGCTGTATTGGAATGAGATCTGGTTTAATTGCAGGTTGACTTCACTGAGTGCAGGGACATTGTGACATTGTGTGCGCTTCCTAATCAAAGTAGTCATCAGAAAATGGAAACGCTGTTGTCATAAAGGGACTGTGGCATTTTAAACTATATTTAATTGGTACTAAGCCCTAGAGTTTGCCAGGGAAATATCCCCACATCAACATGCTACCAACAGGCTGGATTGTTGAAACAAGGCAGAATAGAGCAATACTCTTGTGTTATTTACAGCAAATTAAGACTGCCAGCTGAATGTTGAAGTGGAAATTGAGATTACTCTGACTGCGCAATGTTTTGGAATCTGTTATCATCAGATTTTGATGACAGGAAGAGCACCTACCGTGGTATTCTGTTGCTGTACCCCATCTATTTCAATGTGGCATCAGGAAGGCATTGTTTCCCACAGAACTGTTTCTCACTAGATATTAGGCATGGTTGTGCAGGAAAAATCTAGTAGATCAGCAGTTTCTTCAAAACACAAACCAGCCCACGTGGCATCAATAACCATATGGTTTCTTGTCTACACACATAATCGAGACGCTCAGTCGTTTATCTACACAACATAAACATTTTTGTTTATTATCCTTATATTCTTGTTAGAATACTGTTTAATTTTTCTTCAGTTGTTTTAGTATTAGGCAGCGCGCTCTTTTAATATTAGTTCTTTGCGGAATTCTTTCACCTTCAGTATAATTTTGTTAAGTTTTCATAATATTATGGCTATTTGATTATTTTACATAGTACCAACTTTTAGCTAATCAGTTATTAATTATGTCATATTTTATTAATTGTTTTGTTAGTTATTTTTATGTTTGTTTTTTCTTTTTTTGGAAAATACTTAAGTTTCAAGTTTTATTTAGCTATATTGATTTAGTTTGGTCAACACATTATAAGACGTTGTAGTTAGTGTATGACAGTAGGACAATGGAATATTAAAGAAAGGTGTAGAGGCAAGAATAAAGCCAAAGGTGTGTCATAGAATAAGGAACGTTGAGGAGTCAGTGATAAATATATAAAAAACATGACTTAATTCATTGAAGTCACTTTGGGGATACCTAGTTGTGGAGAGATTAGACAGCATAACCATCGGAATGGAGCATAAGCAAACAACAGGGCAACATTGAAAAAAAGACATCACATAACTACTAGCAGTAATATCATGGATATTAATAACATATTTACACCAATAGGACACCTGTGAGCAAGCGGTAGTTGTGTGTTGTATTGCATTATGTAGCGCATGCTTGTATTTAAAAGGTTCCTTCATGTAATGATCTGCTAGAGGGTGTGGGGAGCCACAGCCCCGTCCTCCAGGGCATGAAGCAGGTATGGAGGAGATCAAAACTCCAGACATCCAGAGGCCCTCAGAACACAAGAGACCAAGGAAGACCAACAGAGGGGCAGCCGCGCCACTGTCCCAGAAAGAGCTGAGGAGAGTCCCAGATGAGGGCTCACTCAGCAGCCGCGGAGCAGAAGCCAGGGGGAGTTGCAGTGACGCGCCCGTGAGCTCCGCCGGCAGCCAGCTGTGCCTGAGTGACCGAGCCCCAGGCCGAGAGGCCGGGGGCACCCCACCTCCGAAGTGGCCCGAGCGAGCCCCAGGCTCCAGGCCCCGATAAGCGGCGCCAAGGAGTGAGCCGGTGTGTACCCGCCACATTGAAATAGATGGGGTACAGCAACAGAATACCACGGTAGGTGCTCTTCCTGTCATCAAAATCTGATGATAACAGATTCCAAAACATTGCGCAGTCAGAGTAATCTCAATTTCCACTTCAACATTCAGCTGGCAGTCTTAATTTGCTGTAAATAACACAAGAGTATTGCTCTATTCTGCCTTGTTTCAACAATCCAGCCTGTTGGTAGCATGTTGATGTGGGGATATTTCCCTGGCAAACTCTAGGGCTTAGTACCAATTAAATATAGTTTAAAATGCCACAGTCCCTTTATGACAACAGCGTTTCCATTTTCTGATGACTACTTTGATTAGGAAGCGCACACAATGTCACAATGTCCCTGCACTCAGTGAAGTCAACCTGCAATTAAACCAGATCTCATTCCAATACAGCACCTTGGGATGTGGTGGAATGGGAGAGTTGCATTTAAGCGTTGCAGCTGATTTTCAGCAACTTCATGATGTTATCATGTTAATATGGACCATTAATATGCACCAAGATCCCAGAGGAAAGTTTCCAGCACCTTGTTAAAGCTATGTCCAGTGTTGGGAAGGTCACTTTTAAAATGTAGATTACAGATTACAGAGTACATGGCCCAAAACGTATTTTGTATCGTATTACGTTACGTTACTCAATGAGAGTAATGTATTATGAATACTTTGGACTACTTATATTATATATTATCATGCATTTTAAAACTACATGATGTACTATTGCTGCGTGATTTATTACTATTACTGAAAGTTACTCACCATACCAATACGTATTAGATTTTTAAATCTTAATATAAAATGAGTAACAGTAGGTGGACATTAGGTAAGGCTGCACTTTTTGCAGCGACCTCGTGTAGAAAACTATATAAAACAAGTCCGCGGCTCCGAACTGTAGTAAAGGGACCTCTGGCTAATACGTCGGGTTCGTGTTGGGCTCATAGCTGAAAACTATAGTTTTTTACTTTGCTGTCAGGATCAACAGAGACAGAGAGAGGCGTCAAAAGGCTGCTCCAAATTAGTAATAGCTTAATAGCTTACTTACAACTGGGCTCGTCAGGTACTCTTTTTGGCTGCAGTGGTTATTATTATATTTACATGCTTCTCCCATTTCTGGTCAGTGACAACTCTTACTTTATGACTCTTCTTTGTCTCCCTCCCTCACGCTCACAGACACATAACAGGTATGACAGTCCATTCTCCCTGCAGCACGGACTACACTGCCCATGAGGCTACATTCTTTAGGGCTATGCCTGTAACACTCTGTCTATTGCCTTCATATTAAATCATTTTTTCAATAATAATTAAAAAAAATATTTTTTCATGTCATTATGTGGGCCGCAAGTAGAGGTGACATCGTCCGCGAGATTGAGACCCAGGCATTAGAGCAGGGGTGGGCAATTCCAGGCCCCGAGGGCCGGTGTTCCTGCAGGTTTTAGATCTCACCCTGGGTCAACACACCTGAATCACATGATTAGTTCGTTACCAGGCCTCTGGAGAACTTCAGGACATGTTGAGGAGCTAATTTAGCCATTTAAATCAGCTGTGTTGGTTCAAGGACACATCTAAAACCTGCAGGGACACCGGCCTCGGACCGACCCCTGCATTAGAGCCTCTTATTGCCTGTTTTGTTTGGGTTTCCAGAGGGCATAGCCTAACATATAAAACAGGAAAAGACCACCATGTAATCCATTTACTTCAGCAAAGTAACTGTATCCTGAGTACCGCTTTTTTAAATGCTAACTGTAACGGAATACAGTCCCCAACACTGGCTATGTCATAATGAACTATTGCATTTGACCCACTTTTGGTTAGGTGTATGTAATAAAGTATTTGTTGCGTGTATGCAGATATTTTCTTATGTTTTTATATTCTGTCAAATGTTTCTCAAACACAGTCTCAATTTCCACATCAGAATTTTAAATTTGCACAAAAAAGAGCTTTAACCTGTTTCGCGTTCTGTTATTTGAAGTCACAAAATAGCAGAAACAAATAGATACCATTGACCAAACATACAAAGCATTGGAGGAATTAAAGAAACATTTATTAATTCAAAATTAAAAAAAAAACAAGGACTACGTACAGTTTCAAATTTTGCCCTCAGATATGCAATAAATCGAAGTTACAGGCTTTGAGAGCCCAAATGGTGGAACAAACAAATTGCCAAGTCTCAAATATAAGGTCAATAACAGAATATGAGGTTCCTTTTAAAATTCAGGAAATGCTCAACATTGTCATGAAGTTCAACATTTAACTTGAGAGTAGACGCTGTCCTCAGCAAACTCTCTCTTCCGTCTTCCTTTTGTTTTTCTTTCAGAGAAATTAATTGAGGCGTAGTTTAGCTCTTCATCAGCTTCACCCTGCTTTATAATTAAAACCATGAGCAAAAACTGTAATAAATAACTGGTAAAACAATATTTTAACTAACAATATTTGTTATTACTTACAGCTTGGTGCAATTTGTCATTTTGTGCTCCTGATATAGCACTTTCTGTTCCTGTAAATATGACAGTAGATCAAAAATGCACTTGATGTGGCATTCGTTCCTGAATTTGTCTGACGTGTACATATAGAATATATATTTATTTTCCATTTTCCAAGTGCAATGAGATCATTTTTGCCTTTAAGAAAGACTATAACTTCTATAACACTTACCTTTATATGGTTTCCATAATCTTTGGTAGAAGATGAGGAAAACATTTCCAATGACAGAAATGGACAAGAACACTAATAAGGTCATTTGGATAGATATTGATTGTGTTGTTTGTTCTGGAAAATAAAAACAAATAAATCTTCTTAAAAAGTCTTATGCCTCATTTTAGAATAACATGTTATTGTGTATTAATTCCAGTACTTAATTCATAATCATACCAAGTTCCACTGAAGATCCATTTCCAAATATAATCTCTCCACATGTGGCCACAGCGCAGTAGTAAGTCCCAGCATCAAAAGCGCTGATATTTTTAGAGAAGTGATAAACACAGTTTTTCTGAGTCTCCGATATTTTCTCACATTCGTTTTTTCTATTTCCATCAGAGTAGATGATGTTTGGGTGAGAATTTTGTGATCCTGCTCTGAACCAAAAGACATTATAATCTCCTGGACATGCCTCATTCTGAGACTCAGAGAGGACTGAACACTCAAGAGTCACTGTGTCTCCTGTACGGTCCGGATTTGATTCTGTCGGCTGCTGGACAACAGAGTAGTTTGATGTCCTCTGAATGTTTCCTTTATAATACAAAACACAAACATTCTTCAAAGCATGCTCAGAAAATATTTGATAAATTAGGGTGCAAAATTACCTTTCACTAACAGGTATGTCCCACTCCATTCAGCATTAATCCACTCTGTGATTCCACAGTGATAGATTCCCTCATCCTCTTGGATTGTCTTCAGAATCATCAAGTTGCTAAAATTTTTATCATTATTTACATTAAATCTTGAATTTGAAAATTCAGGACCATATTCCGGTGGTGTATTTTTATACAGTGCCAATATCAATTTAAGAGTTTCTCCAACGTTCTGCTTGTACCAGTAGATTGCTTTACTGCTCAGCTCTTTCGGTAAAGCACATGTTAAGGTTGCCGCTTCACCAAGTTGAACTATGTTCACTGGCACCAGAGAGTCTGAGTTGAAACAAAACACAGAAAAACAAAATTTTGCTTGAAAATTTTTAAATTGTTATCATTTCAAAAACATTATTGTTATTATCTATAACTCTACACATATATATTTTACAATAACAACATATATCAGATTTATGAACAGAGAAAAGTAGCCCTTACGTCCTTGATGAAGAAATAGCCATGTCATCCATAACCCCACCATCTTGATACTACTCCTTTTTAGGAACCTCATTGCTATTTCTGTGAGAGAAGGAAGTGAGATGAGTGACTGGGTAAGACCATCTATGCATATGATAGCTCTGATTGGTTAAAAAATAATAGATTCAAAAGTACACTTCCTGTCACATTGATCTCAACCAGAGGTTTTTCTGTTTCATCTTCTATTGCAGTTGTTCAGATTGTTCAGTTTTCATATTTATATTCGAGTTTGTGATTGTAATCCATCTTCTCAAGCAATAAGCATGGATCCATGGATAATAATTATTGGTACATACAACAAGATATACCTCAGATATGTAACACTTTGTAACACTTTGTAACACTTTGTAACACTTTCGAGTAAATATGCAATGTTTCTTTGGTGGGAAGGTCATGAAATTTCTTCCTTGGAAGAGTTGAAGAGCAGACTGAACTAATAGAATAATAAGTGCAAGATTTTATTTGTGATTTTTTTTTGATAATCACAATATGCAAGCTCTTTTTCTATTAGTTAGCTCCAGGTACACCCTTATTCAGAGATCATGGGTATCATGATTGTAGTTATGAAATCAATTTTTTTGTCAAAAGGTTTTCTTTTTCATCCCTGGCTCAAACTACCATCAGGTTCCTTACCTCCAATTTTTTCTGGGGGAGTACTGTGGTGTATCTTTAAGACTGACTAAGGCTCACCCCAGT
Source organism: Haplochromis burtoni (assembly GCF_018398535.1). Taxonomy (NCBI): domain Eukaryota; kingdom Metazoa; phylum Chordata; class Actinopteri; order Cichliformes; family Cichlidae; genus Haplochromis; species Haplochromis burtoni. The sequence goes on from NW_024583390.1 coordinate 45,161, forward strand.
CCATTTGTTTGTCTTCTCCACTTCCAAACAAGAGTTGCTCCACCTGAGACAGCAAGGAGGAAGTCTGTGCTACAGCCCATCAGCATCAATGGGGAGTGCGTGGAAAGGTTGTCCAGTTTCAAGTCCCTGGCTGTGCACATAGACATAGACCTCCAATGGAGCTCAAATACCTTGGCGGTTGTAAAGAACACCCAACAGCTTCTCCACTTACTGAGAATCCTCAGAAAAGTGGACCTGAAGTGGGGGCTGCTGATTGTCTTCTACTGTTGCTTCATTGAAAGTGTGCTGACATACTGCATCTGTCTATGGTTCTCCAGCTGCACCATGGCACACAAAAAGGCACTTCAGAGGGTCATTAATATGGCCCAAAATATCATCGGACATCCTCTTCCCTCCCTCAAGGACCTGTACAGCACTCACAGGGCACGCAGCATCCTGCAGGATTGCACACACCCAGGACACCGGGTGTTAAGCTGCTGCTGTCTGGCACGAGATTCAGTTTGCTGAGGTGGCGGACAAACAGACTCAAGGACAGATTTTACAGGGCAATAGCTCAAAACAATGCTAACAGACACCAAAGCGCTCCTCAAAGACAAGAGGAGGGCCTTCCGAGCAGGCAATAGAGAGGAGGTGAGAATGGGTCTATGGCGTTATTAAAGGGAAAGATCAGAGAGGCTAAAGAAAATTACAGGAGAAAGCTGGAGTGAAAACTCCAGCAGAAGAGCATGAGAGTGGTGTGGAGTGCCGTGACACCCCTCTCCCACCGATTACTTTTACTCACGACCAGATGCAAAGACAAATGAGAAGACTCCACTCAGGCAAGTCTGCTGGCCAGACAGGATGAGTCCCCGTGTCCTCAAGGCCTGTGCAGCCCAGCCTTATGGATTCTTTAATAAACTGTTCATGTTGAGTCTGAGTCTGCAGAGGGTCCCATTGCGGTGGACGACATCATGCCTCGTTCCTGTACCAAAGATGCCACGTCCCAGTGGCTCCAGGGTTTCGAGCCTGTGGCACTGACTTTCCACGTCATGAAGACCATGGAAAGAGTCATTCTTGACAAGCTTCCAACCTATTGTCAGGCCACATCAGCATCCCCTTTAGTTCTCTTACCAGCTTACCAGAGCTGAGGACGCCATCGCCTGCCTGCTCTATGCCCATCTGGACCAGCCAGCGAGCACAGTGAGGGTCATGTTTTCAATAACATCAGGCCGACCCTCCTGGGTGATAAGCCCACAGCAATGCAGGTGGATGCCTCTCTGGTGTCCTGGGTTGTTGATTACCTCACAGGAAGACCACAACATGTGTGTCTTCAACATTATGTGTCTGACAAGGTTAGCAGCAACACAGGCGCACCACAAGGGACTGTCCTCTCCCCTTTCCTCTTCAACCTCTACACCACAGACTTCAGCCACTGCACAGAGACCTGCCATCCTCAGAAGTTTTCTGATGACTCTGTGGTGGTTGTATGCATCAGTGAGGGCGATGAGATGGAGTACCTGGCTGCGGTTCAAGCCTTTGTAAATGGTGCAAGTAAAATCATCTGCAACTCAACGTGACAAAGACCAAAGACTTGAAATTAGACTTTAAGAGGACCAAACCTGTGACGCCTGTTTCAATCCAGGGAGTCGATGTGGACACTTTGGTGGACTACAAATACCTCGGAGTACACATGACAATGCCCAATATTTTTTATGAGTCTGTTGTGGTGAGTTGTGGGTGGCAGATACCAACAGAGTCAATAAACTGATCTACAAGGCCAGTAATGTTGTGAGTATGGAGCTGGACTCCCCTAAGGTGGTGTAGGAGAGGCGGATGTAGTCCAAAAAAATGCTGGACAATACCTCCCACCCACTCCACTATGTGCTGGCAGGTCACAGGAACACGTTCAGTGAGAGGCTGAGATTAACCAAATGCACCACTAATCTCCCTGTACAACTCCTCCATCTAATGCACAGTTCACAGTGCAATAGTTACACATTTTTGCACATGCTCTGTAGTAAAATTAACAAAGTTTTACAGTTGTCAACCATGTATATTTCACCTCTATAATATACTGGATATTTATGATTGAGCTATTCGTATATATTAGAGTTATTTCTTATATTTCTTAACTTTGTAATATATTGTGTTATTTAATTTAATCCAGTCTGTTACAGCTATTGTCTTGGAGCAACTGTAACCACATAATTTCCTTTTAGTATTCTGATTCTGATGATGATATACATTGTGAATAAACATGCTCCCTGTGGGGACACTGAAGAGAGATTAGGCTGGTAGTCAAGCTGCCTCTGGCTCTGTTTTCACTCCTCTTATATCAATTATGATATTGTTAAATTGTTATAGACATTTCCAGATGTCTGCATAAACAGAGGCAGGGAAATAGAGCAGGTAAGTTTTCCCTCACTAATCAGCTTTGCTAACATGTAGAGGAGTGCAGTGTAAATCGATCGTGGCTCAAGAGTTGGGAGTTTGTCTTGTAATCGGAAGGTTGCCGGTTCGAGCCCCGGCTCGGACAGTCTTGGTCGTTGTGTCCTTGGGCAAGACACTTCACCCGTTGCCTACTGGTGGTGGTCAGAGGGCCCGGTGGCGCCAGTGTCC
>NW_024583390.1:48977-93017 GCF_018398535.1 Haplochromis burtoni
AAAAAAGTGAATGTATTACACATGACTTACTTAGTCACTGAAGAAAGCAATTCATTACATCGAAATAGTCTCAATTTTTGCATAGCATCACAACCTTTGATCTGTATACAAATTTTCCTTTGATTTTTCGTTCTCCCTGCTGGATTAAATTCACAAATGACCTGAAACCAGATTATACTGCATTATACCTTTGATAACTAGATGTCATTAAATAAACATAAAAAGCATCAGGAGAATTAATTTTGATTTATTGAAGAAAGGATGACAAGTTCATACAGTTCAATCAGGGATGACAAAAAGTGCAACAAAAGTATGTTACGGGCTTTGAGAGTCCAAATATAATAAGTAAAACACAGACATTTAAGTTAAAAAGAGTAAAATCAAAGAGTTTCAAACACCGGGTCTGTAACAGGATGTCAGGCTCACTTGAAATTTCAGTTCCATAATTTAACTTGAGAGTAGACGCTCTCCTCAGGCGGCTCTCGCTTCTTTCTTCCTCGTGTTTTTCTTTCAGAGAAATTTAGTGCAGCATAGTTTAGTTCTTCATCAGCTTTGGTCTGCATTGTAAGTACAACAGACAAAACAAATGTTTCTTAATCTGGTTTAGATGGTTATACTAACTTTTCAGACATTTTAACTAAACACCAATATTTTTATTACTTACCAGTTGGCGTAAGGCGTCATTTTGTGCTTCAGTTATTGCACTTTCTGCTATAAACATGAGATCATAGTAACAAATACAAATTACTAAAATGCACTTAATATGCAGTTTACTTCTGAATTTTTTATAACCATAAAATTCATTGATAGAAATAAATGCTTCCAATAATTAACATAGGAATAATAACCATGGAGTGTTAATAATATTTGCAGTGCATACAATGACTATCTCCCCCACGGATTTATTTTACATAAATGATTAGTCTTTAAATTATTTAAGTGTAATGGAATAATTTTGTTCTCATAATCTTAGATACCTGTAGCTCTTACCTTTAATTGGTGTACATATTCTTCGTTTGCAAACAAGGAAAATATTCCCAGAGACAGAAATGGCCAAACAGACTATTAAGGCTATTTGAAGAAACTCAATTTTTTTGGCTTGCTCTATAAAAAACAAACAAAATAATATGTTCTCAGAATGTCTCATCACTCATATTTTAACATATTTGAAGTATAAACACCAGTACTGAACACAAAATCATACCAAGTTCGAGTGTCGTCCCATTTCCAAATAATATCTCCCCACATGTGGCCACAGCGCAGTAGTAAGTCCCTCCATCAGAGGAGCTGACGTTCTTAGAGAAGTGATAAACACATGCCCTCTGAGTATCAGATCGATTCTCACATTCCTTATGTGTATTTCCATCAGCGTAAATGACTGGGTGAGATTCATGAGATCTGTCTCTGAACCAAAGAACTCTGAGACCTCCTGGACACGTCGTGTTGACAGAGTGAGAGACTGAACACTGGAAAGTCACTGTGTCTCCTGGATGGATTGGATTTGATCCTGTCAGCTGTTGAACAACTACTGATGCTTTCTGATTGTTTCCTGTGTAATAAAAATGCAAAGACATTGCGCTGTCATAGTAGCTGAAAAATATTGTAAATGAGTGTTACGTTCCCCTAAAAAGGTTCAGGGGATGAGGGGGATGTAACAAAATGTGTCCAGGTCGAAAAAAGGAGACAGAGAGGCAAAAGAGCTTTTTTAAAGCTTATATTAAGGATGTACACTTACCTTTTACAAACAAATATGTGCCACTCCAGTTAGTCCTAATCCACTCTGTGAGCCCACAGTGATAGATTCCCTCGTCCTCTTGGACGGTCTTCAAAATAGTCACATTGCTGAAACTGTTATCATTATGTTGCTCAAATCTTGATTTAGAAAATGCAGGACCATATTCCGCTGGTGTAGATTTAAACGATGTCATAATTAACTTTAGGGTATCCCCGTGATTCTGCTTGTACCAGTGGACTTCTCCACTCTGGAGCCCTTTGGGCAAAGCACATGTTAAGGTCACTGGTTCACCAAGTTGAACTGTTTTCACTGGAACCAGAGAATCTGAAAGAAGAAAAAATATATAAAAATGGAAAAAGCTTTTTCTTGCAACAATCAATGCACGCAAATTTTTCCACATAACAAAAAAACCCTTACATCCTTGCCGAAGAACAAACAATGTCATCCATAAGACGATCATCTTGACACTGCACCTCGTTCAGGACTTCACTGGTGTTTTAGTGAGTGAAAGAGGTGGCATGATTGTATTAGGTCAGACACTAAAATGTATCTGATTGGTTAACACTGAAAAGACTGAAAAATACACTTCCTGTCACATTGGTCTCATCCTGGGCTTTGTGAAGCATATCACCTCGCTTTCAACTGTTCAGATGTACAGAAATGCATTATATTTTACATTTTAGATTATATTTTGCCTTACAAAAGGGGACAAAGAACAAGCAGAGCCAATGTCCTTTTTCCAATTAATGTGGCAAAGTTCGTGGCAAACGATTCAGCAGTCGCATTAAATATCACCCAGGTTTACCCCATGGTGGAGCTAGAGGTAAAGACAGGATAATGGCAACTGCAAGATTTTAGCTGTCATTATCCTTCCTCAATTAAATTAGAAAGACTTCTTTCACATCAGCTGGATCCAGAAAAACTAAAAGCCAATGGTACTCTTGTATCATGTGTAATGATAGTAGCCATGAAATCAAATCATTATTTGTCAAGACAGTTTTTCTTAATAGGGCACTGACCAAACCCTCTTTCAAATTCAAATGTGCACCATATAAACTTCCTCTGAACTGAAATACAGGGATAGAGGTCAGAGGTCATAGAAAGAAATGGGAAATAGGAAAAAAAAAAAACATAAAGGATTTCTGAATCTTTTAATCTTTAGTTTTTAAATGTATTTAATACACTCTAAATGCCCATAATTTATTTTTAACTTGCAAACTGCTTTGAGATCTCAAATTAAAGTTAAAGTTAAAAAAAAATTAAATTAAATTCATGCATCTATTTTCTACTGCTTATAAATCGTGTCAGGAATCTATCTTATATACAGTGTTCCCAAAACACCTCACTGAAAAGGTGTCAAAGGTGCATCAGTGTCAGATACCCGCATCTTCAGCTGTTTCCTTTGATTCTGAACTTTTTAAAAAAAAAATGATCAAAGTGTGTTTGAGGTTTGACAAAGTTGCTATCAGCAAAGGCTTACCAGCAAACCTCCCACAGAGCCTTTCCTCCTTGTTATCTATGCAAAGCGTAAACAACAAGAAGCACAGAAGTTAAGCTGGCTCATAACTCAAGCATAAAAGAGTCTTAAAGGGAGAATGACCACTAGTGGTGTGCGGATCGATATTGAAATATTGATTCTTCCGATACCAGTAATTTATGTTCTAGAATCGATTCTCATATTAAAATATCGATATTTTAGTACTTTGGGGTAAATTTGTAGTTTTTCATTAACAGGAACACAGTGGAAAGAAACGATCATTCAGATCGTCTAAATTGGAAGGAACTACTTCCGCTTCTGCCTTTCACAGTCATGTGCGAACTACGGCTGTATAAATGTGTCGCAGCCCCTGGCGTGCACATTCACAACAATGGCTGAGCGTATAAACGGAGGGATGTGCGCACGTATTTTACCTCCACAAACAGCCAAGACACGGTTTGCGATACATGTAGCAAGACAGTGAGGTGTTGTGGTAACACCACTAACTTCGTCAAACACCTCACAGTGAATCATATCACAGAATATGACGAGCTTATGTTGAGGTGAACTAAAGAGGAGGAGAGGGGCAGGTGCTAGGGCGAGACAGACGTCTCTGAGTCCTTTAGTGCTGCAAGCAGGCAACGTGTTCAAATAGCGCACAGCTTCAGGTTTTTTATTTCTAAATAATAATTCTGCATTATGAAGCGATAAGAACAAGTAGTCTGATGTCCTGTAATCATTATGAAGCTTTATTATTATATTATTATTACAATTTCATAATACAATTACATATTGTATTATAAACATTACGTTTTTGTACAGAGTATCGGTATCGGATCAGTAATGTCGATTTACCCTGAATTTTACTTGGTATCGGATCGGAAAGGAAATCAGTGGTATCACACATCACTAATGACCACAGTTTAAAGGATGCAAAGTGGCTGATTGGCTCAAAGAAGGCCAACAAGGAGATGATTGGACTAGTGTAATGATGTCACTATTGATTTTGACACTGTGGGAAAGTAGAGATGTAAAGAAGAGACTACCAACTGAATACTGAGGAAACAGGCAGATGAGTGATTACAGACTGTCCTTATTAAATTAAGAACAAACGTAATCAATAGACTAACAAATGTTCTAATTCCATTATCTGATCTGTTGGATATTGCCTGCCTCTGCTAAATTCTTTTTATACCTGGTGGAGATAAAAATGTACTTCGCCCTCTGATTTTAAGTGCTTAATCATGAGTTTACAGCACAATCATCAATGAAATCAGAAATGGACTTTCTCTTTCAACAATCACGATTCTGTTAAAGATGATATTTTATAGCGGGATGATCTGGATGCATCCTATTTCCAACATTTCATTAAGCACAACTATTTCAGTGTGAAAACAATCAGCTAGAAATGTACAATTTCCACCTGCCTGGTTGTTGACATTAGAATTCCCTACAAAGGTGAGAGGTCCAGCCTCTCTTTTCAGCTTGATAAAACGCAGCTGCAGACCAAGGCTGCTTTGACATTCTGCAGTTATGAAGGACATCTCTGGAGAAATTACATGTATGCTTTTTGGCTTTGCTAGTAATAATACACCTATGACTGGCTTACAGAGAGGAGCAACCACACCTGTGCAAAAAGATTAACCACAACTATTATTCACAAGCTATGATTTGTTGCCCATGACGCTATAAAACAGATTACAGACCTAGGTATTGATCAACTTTGACTCCAAAAATGTCCTGATGATCTCAGTAAATTTAACAGCGTGGCCTTATTCTCTGTTCAGAGAAATGCGTATGTGGATAAAATAAAGCTGCAGATGACCCTTTGCAGAAAAACTCCATGACTAAAGCAGATTGCTGTCTGCTTTAATGATTCTGACGTGGAAAACTCTATTGTTACAAAATATTTCTCAATTTTTAGCATTTTGTGCTGTTAAAGTTTGAGATTTGTCATGGAAACTCAAAAGAAACTGCAAACACCCGATGAGCTTGTTCGAAATGGTTTATTCACATGTTGCAACATGGAGAGAGCGCGCTGGTCAAATGCCAAAGTCATCTCTGAAGATGGGCCACCACCCTATAAGACATGTATAACATATGTATATAAGACATATATATAAGACACTATAGTGAACAAAAAAAGCACAGAGACAAAGAAACTCCACAGCACATCACGCAGGTCTATACCTCCCAGTTCAGCTCATCCTTGAAACCTTCCTATATTCTTGGGAATGCTGGGATTATTACTGTTATTAATATTGTTGTTATTGTGTTTAAATTTGGAAGTTCTTTATTTAAAGTTCATAATAAAGATGTAGTTGTGGTTGTATATATATTTGAGCCTCTATGTAGATGTTTAACTTGTGTGTATTAGACAAAAAATCAAAAATCAATGGAAATTTGTGCAGCCAACTCTAGATTTTTTATTGTGATGTAGAATGCAAGATATACATTCATGTTTTCTAGGGCTAAGTTCTTTCTAGTTGATATTTAAACATATTAACACTCCAATAAATGCATCAGAGAACAACTTAGGGCTCACCGTTTTGCCCCAAAATACACTGGCAGCAGGGGATTGAACTAAGAATCGTTCCGTTATGATGACCTCTACCCTGTGAGCTACTTTTTAATGTGTGTTAATTTACAGTAAGATAGTTTGGGTTAATGTTAGAAATCCATTTCCCCGTGTAAATGTTTTCTGTTTTCTAAAAATTGGTGCTCACCTGATTTTGTGGGAGAGCTGGGGCTCTATTAAAACTTCAGTGGGACATGCTGATACACAATAAGACAACAAAATATTTATTAAGACAATTTATTACAAGACTGCAGCAAAATGGTGAAATTTCCTACATGGTTACATATGATGTAATAAAAGTATTATTTACAGTTCACTGTTGCAGAGTTACAAATATTAACACACTCCACTGGTATATATATGAACATATTTAAATTCCCATTTGGTAGACATCCTGACTTCTTATGTGATTTTAGTAATGTCCATTTTCAATCCCGTACATAGTTTTTGATGTGCTTGTGCAATAATGTAAATGAGATAAAAGACAGCGTAAAACAACAGCCATTCACGACCAAACTGCTGCTGTATTAAACACTGACAAAAGCATGAACAGAACAACATACCAAGGAGTGATACGTAGACCTAATTCAGCCCAAAAGCCTTGGCAGCCATGTAGATTTGCTGCCTCTTTGCTGGCTTTGTGTTGTTTTTTGTACATCTGTCAGCTTTCATCATGGTAAAGACAACACCAGAAAACATCCACGTATCCATATTCTAGGATAATAGAGTAAATAAAAATATTATAAATATCAAAACACATAAAATCACTAAAAGAAAATTCAAAATTACAATCAAATTTATAGCATTAAGAACTTTACCTGTTGTATTTTTTGATAGCTGAAGTTGTTCTGCAGGACAGCAGCTTGAATGGTAAATGGTCTGTATTTGTACAGCGCTTTACACTACAGTCAGTCATCCACCCAGTCACACACACATTCACACACTGGTGACCAGTGGTGAATGTGTGTGTGACCACAATTCAGAGATGGTCCTGGTGTTTCACTGGGATGCTCTCTCCACATTGCAATGTGTTTATTAAACTCACTTCAAATCAAGCTCACTGGGTGTGTTGCAGGTTATTGTTAAAATTTCCATAATAAGCTTCTGTGAAGCACTTTGGGATTTTTATCTTTATAGGTGCTATATAAATAAAATTTTACTTACTTTTTTACTTACTTATCCCAATTCAGCTCCTGATGAAGGCTCTCAGGGTCCTGTTGAACTTGTATAGTTCTAGGTATTCAGGTGTGGGGTATTGAGTCATAGGCTTCTTGTAGTCAATCCAGGCAGTCCACAGGTTGGTCAGTCTGGTCTTGCAGTCTCAGGCGACAGCTCTGTCTACCAGTAGCTGGTGTTTCACTCCTCTGGTATTCCTGCCAATTCGTTTCTGCACCCCACTCATGTACTGATCCATGTGCCTGTTCCTCTAAGGCCCCATGATGCCTGACAGAAGCTTCCATGTGGTACTGAGGCAGGTTACTGACCAGTATTTGGATGGGACCAGTCCCTTCTGTGGGTCCTTGGGGATCAGGAGTGTCCTGCCTTCAGCTAGCCCAGGGGTCTGCAACCCTCGGCTCCAGAGCCACACGTGGCTCTTTCATCCTTATACTGCAGCTCTGTGTGAAATACATTATAAGTATTTAACTGAAGTGTTAGTTCTTTTTAAAAAGTGTAATTCTAACTTGGAAGATTATTGTGATCTTGAAATATTAAAATAAAATAATATTTTATTATTTTCATTGCTCAAAATAAGTGTCACACTCACAGAAGCCTGTATATCCGCCAAAAGTCCATGCATTTATCGAGACTTTCAACCCCGGGTATAGGCCAAGTATGAGGAAATGTAAGAAAAGAAAAATATCCTAAGAAAATAGAACATTTAATGATGCCTGGGCAGATGGAGAAGGCTGATCTGAGTAAAAATCAATTCAAGACGTGGATGAAGTCTGCAAATTCAACTATATATGCAAATTTTGTGGCAGCTCAGGAAATAGTCAGGCATGGGAAGCTGTCCATGGACGGAGAATATATGAAGGATTCATTCATTAAGATTTCATAACACCTAATCGCGGACTTTAAAAACAAGAGAGATGCCTCTCTCTGCGAAGACTATCAAAGACAGAACCACAGAAATGGCGTTGCTGTTTAAGGTGGAGCACATGTACTCTGATCTCCTGCTTTGTAACATGTTCTGGTGCCTGTCCAGAGGAGATGTGCTGAAACGCTTTGCTGCATGTCAGCGAGAGGTGAAAACTTTCACGAGCAGCAAAGGGCTCACCTTTTCTGAGCTGGAACAGCCAGAGTGGCTGGAAAAGCTGCACTTCATGGTGGACATGACAGTGTTAGTATTTGAGCCCAGAGAGGCACACTTTCTCACTTCCCTCTGTAAGGGAGTGCAAACAAGCTCATGAGTTGATCAATTCTGAGTATTAGCAGTCTGCAATCACCACAATGCAAGCATTGTTTGGGAAACGATTCAGTGAGTTCAGAGAGAAAAACCCACATTATGCTTCCCTGTCCCTCCTCTGACTATCCATCCATCCCTATTAAATGTGACTGCAGGTGTAAGTCAACCTGATCTGGAGATCAAGCTGGCTGACATAGCTGACAAAGACATGTGGGCGTCCCAATTCAAACACTTGACAGGGGATGTTGCCCATAGCAGGCCAATAAGTTCAGAATCACAAACTCGTGTTTGAAACATGGAATGCCATCCCCAGCACCTACATAAACATGAAGAAATATACATTTGGAGTCCTATTGATCCGCATACGTATGTGACTAGCTATTCCACCATGAACTATGTTAAAAACAAAAACTGCTCATGCCTCACAGGTGACAGTTTACAGTTCTGCGTAAAGATGAAAGTTGCTTTGCACAGCCCAAATTTGCAGACGCTGTGCGCAGAGGTTCAGGAACAGAAGTCCCATTAACCAGTTACAATAAATATTTATGCAAATATTTGTTTTCCATTGTTTAGTGACATATTGTTTTTTTCCAATTTAATTTTTAAATTTAGGTCAAGGCTCCAAAAGCCCAAAGGCAATATACGGATGACCCCTCACAATATTGTTTTGCCTGTTACATGGATAATTTAAGTTCAGCTTTTTAATTCATTTGAAAGACACCTTGAACTCAGCGTGTTTCTCTTTTGTTATTATTTTTTTAAGAGTTCAAGATGATCAAAATGTGTTTAGTACATAGATAAAATCTAATTTTCTCTGTAGCACTTCATGGGTTTCATAACCAACACATTATAATTGATTATACAAAGCATAAAGGTAAAAAAACAACAAAACAATATATACAGTGTTATCTGCATTTTAGATGTCACAAAGTATTTGCAGCTCCCAGTGTTTTGGTTTTTTTTACATGGAAATGGCTCTTTGGGTGTGAAGGTTGCCGACCCCTGAGCTAGCCATTCTGGGTGTGTCTCATTGACCAGCAGCTGGTTCATTTGTGCTGCCAGACGCTCATGGAGTGCAGTCAGCTTCTTCAGCCAGTAGGTGTGAATCATGTCAGGGCCTGGTACAGTCCAGCTCTTTATACTGGAAAAGCTTCCTTCTTAAAAGTCTGGCACTGTGGTTACTGGTTCAGGTTCGTTGTTGTGGTCTGCTCTTAGATCCACTAGCCTTTGTGGGCATTGCCTTTGTGGGTTGTGTTCTTCTCGTATTGCTCTGAAAGGACACGGCCTTGGTGGTGCTGTTCATATATTGTTCCCCGGCCACTGAGAGTACACCTTTGATGATTCCATGAAGTAAAGCTGCTATATTGCTTCGAGCTGCTGGTCAATGCTGTGAGTCTTTGCTTGGATGTAGATTGACAGTAAACTGACAAACTTTACTTTTATGGTTTGCTTGATCTCTGACTGCTGGCTCACTTACCTAAAAGTTGAATGGGAATCAGCCTTTAGCTTTCATGCCCTGTTTTTGTTAAACAAGCCTCCTGTTTCAAGAGACAGACTTCACTTATCCTATTTACTCACTATGTAAGTATTTAAACGACATTTTGCATTTAATCATTAGTTATTATTAAACTATCGCTCTCTTCCACAGTATCTGCTTTATTCTGTCTTTAGATGAAAGTATATCTAGTTCTGCTGAAGGTTTCTTCTGTTAAAGGGAGTTTTCCCTTCCTACTGTCACCAAGTGCTTGCTCAAAAAGGGAAGATTGATTTTTGGGGTTATCTCTCTATTATTGTAGGGTCTTCATGTTACAAAACAAAGTGCCTCAGGTTGAATGTTATTGTAATTTGGTGCTAAATAAATACAAGTAAACACACTCTCAGACTTGGAGGTACTGTGTACTGTATTTATTCTTATTGTATTCTAATTTTTGCCTCATAACTTTTGCACTGTCCACTTCCTGCTGTGACAAAACAAATTTCCCACGTGTGGGACTAATAAAGCTTATCTTATCTTATCTTATCTTAGAGCCCAGTTAACAACAAACCTTCCCAGCAGGAATCAGTGAGCACTTGTTGAAGCCAGAAAGCCCACATAAAATATAAATTAAAAAGAAAAATATTCCCATGATCTCTGAACTGGAAACCTCTGACAATTTGACTATGGCTAAAAATTATATCCTTAAAAGTTATGGATATAATTATAAACAGAACAATTAACAAAAAGCACCATTTGTGTAGCCCAAGACCTACCAGCAACTAGCATGTTCATAGTGCCATTTAGAAAGTCTATGTGATTAACAAGATATTTAGTACATTTGTACATGTAAGATATGAGTTCATTGTTTGAGAGTGTGGTAGTCGAGATTTTATCGTTTTTATATTAATTCCATATTTTATGTTTATTTAGACAGTTGCGTGACTTCATCGAAAGTAAAGACTATTTTTGTTTTATAAAGCATTTAAAAAAGAAACTGAAATGTAATGAAATGACACAGACAGGGCACAAAGACACATAAAACACACAGATATCCCTCCCCCGATGCAAACATAAACTGGACCCAAACGCAGACAATGGAGATGAATGTGGATCTTTAACAAAAACGAGCCTTTATTCTTGACTGCACAAAAAGCTACAAAACAAAAGGTGGCGGAGGAACTGAGAAAAAACAAACAAAAAGCTAAACCGGGAAAAGCTCAATTAAAGAACATGAGGAACATAGAAAACATTACCAAAAACCTGAAACTGGAAACGCGGAACCTAAGACATGGAAACCTTGAGGAGGAAATGCAGGATGAAACACGGGGGATGACAAACAGGAGAAAACGCAGACATTCTGACAGAGGCAAGCGCACACTATATATTACACACAGGGAAGTGAGGAAATGGCAGGCAGGCAGGGAACACAGCTCATAATAATCAGACAAGATGAGACCAGGTGGAAGCAAAACAGAATACACTGATGCACAAGACTCTCCGAAGTAAAACAGGAAAGGGGAACATAGAACCAAGAACACTAGACACAACACAAGTAACACAAGGGAGGCACAGAGAACACCTAAACACTGGAAATAATTACAAATAACTAATAAACTAACAAAATCAATGAATATTAATAAACATAAACTGGGAGTCACTAGACTCCGGACCCTCAAAGCAAGTCATATTCATCATAATACATGTCATTATTATTGTTGTTTTTATTGCTGTTGTTGTTGTTGTGATTATTAGCAGAGATGATGCATTGCAAGGTGGTCCGTGTAGCTGTGCATGATATAACACTAACATGCAAACTAAAATGGGACTAGGTGACCTAGCATAAAAACAACGAAAGCTATAATTCACATTCAAATTTCCATTCAACTATTTAAGGTAGAAACAAACTACATTATCTAATCTTAAAAAAAAAAACAAAAAAAACAGCAAATATAAAGTCAAGCTCACCTAACAGGAAAGACAAACAGGCAATACAATGCTACTGCAGTAACAAACAACATGGCTGCAAGGCTCAGTTCAGCTAAACTCTCACATTCCTGAATTCATACTGTCAGTCTGCACAAGTGTTTTCTCACACTACAGTTATCTCCAACAAAAACAATTTGTTTTTACAAGAAAAGCTTCTAATTCAGCAGCACTCAACTTAATTTCTCTTACAAAGGCAGAAAGCTACCTATGGAGTGAGCGGGACTCACGTCTCCTCTCCAACAGGAGTGTGAATCCACTGATAAAATCACATAGTAGTTTGAGGATTTTTTTTGTTTTTGTTTTTTCTTTTGCAAAATTTAAAGTTGATGTGTTGATTTTTCTTTTCTTTGATATTTTTTCCTAATTTTCTTTTATTTTCTGTGTTTTTGTTTTTTCAAGAAAACACACAACACTTGAAATCAGGATTTAACTTGAGAGTAGACACTGTCCTCAGCAAAGTCTCTCTTCCTTGTGCTTCTCGATTTTCTTTCACTGAAGTTCAGTGCAACATAGTTTACATGGCCATCAGTTTCAGCCTGTGTAATAAAGATATGCAATAATAACAACCAGGTGAAATAATAATAATGAGCTTTTCAGTCATATTTTAATTGAATAACAAGCATTTTCATTACTTACTGGTTGGTGTGAGGTGTCAATTTGGTCTTCCGATATAGCATTTTCTATTCATAAAGATGAATTCAATTATTATGACAAATACAAAACAGTAAAATGCATTTGATGTGGCAACTATTTCAAAATGTATTTCCTAACATATAAATATATAACACAAAACGTTTAATATGTATTCATATTCATATTTAAACAATGGAAATGCTACTTGAATAACGGGGCAATCTTAGCTTTGGAAATCATCATATAACACTTACCTTTATTTTGTATTCTTTGGTTGCAGATGAGGAAAATATTTCCAGTGACAGAAATGACCAAACACACTATTATTAAGGCCAGTTGAATAAATGCCGACTGTGTTTTTTCCACTACAAAACAAACAACCAGAAAGATATATCAAAGTTTCCAAAAAAGTCACTCATATGCTGCCAACATACTTTGACTATAACTTCCAGTAGTAAACAAAAAATCATACCAGCTTTCAGATCGGTTCCATTTCCAAATAATATCTCTCCACATGTGGCCACAGCACAATAGTAAGTCCCTTCATCAGAGGAGCTGATGTTCTTAGAGAAGCGATAAACACAGCTATTCTGAAGGTCAGATGGTTTTTCACATTCATTGCTTTTCTTTCTGCCAGTGTAGATGATGCTAGGATGAGATTTGTCTGAACCAGCTCTGAACCAGAACATATCATGATCCCGTGCATATGTGTTGTCAGAGTCAGAGAAGACTGAACACTGGAGAGCTGTTGTGTCTGCTGGATTGACTGGATCTGATACAGCTGGCCACTGAATGACAGTATAGTTTGATGCTCTCTGAGTGTTTCCTGTTTAATAAAAAATATAAAGCCAATCGTCAAAACATGCTCCAACACACTAATACATTTTTTGAAAGTATGCCAGTTTATTACCTTTTACTAACAAATATGTCCCACTCCATTCAGGATTAAGCCATTCAATGATTCCACAGTGATAGATTCCTTCATCCTCTTGGACTGTCTTCAAAATGGTCAGATTGCTAAATGTTTTTGTATTACATGCGTCATATCTTGATCTAACTATTTCTTGACCATACTGAGGTGGTGTAGTTCCATACAGTGTTGAAATCAGTTTGAGCCCATCCCCGATACTCTGCTTGTACCAGTGGACTTCCAAAGTGCTGAGCTCTTTATTGCTGGGTAAAGCACATGTTAACGTTGCTGGTTCACCAAGCTGAACGATTTTCATTGGAACCAGAGAATCTGAATTAAGAGAATACAGAAAAAAAGATGATGTGAAAATGTTCAAATGCAAAATAATTCATTTTATTTTCAACACATTTTTTTCTATTTGACATAATTTATCTTCATAGAATAGTTGTGGAGAAAATTAAAGAGCACTTACATCCTTGATGAAGAAAGAGCAAAGTAATCCACAGCACCATCATCATGACACTGCTCGTTGTTGAGAACATGGTCTTTCAGTGAGTGAAGGAGGCAAGATGATCATGTTAGGTAAGGCTGTAAAATGATTCTGATTGGTTAACACATATAGATTCAAAAGGACCCTTCACGTCACACTGGTCCCCTCCTTGGCTCTGTAAAACATTTCACCTCTCTTTGATATTCTGTTGAAATTATTCATTTGGTTAATTTTTACTTCTCTCTTGGTGGTTATTCGTTATTCTATTCCTTCCTTTTCTTTTCATCTGAAGGACATAAACAGTGGAACAGTCACCACTCCTGTTTGTGGTGTGTAGTGCAAGAAATAACACAAAAACATTACATATTGAATTTCTGATGAAATTTGACATCTTGACTTGGAGAAAAGCTGGCGAACAGGATGAAGCGAAGGCTTTTGCCCAACTAATGTGCAACTTTATTTATTTATATGTTTTTGCATTTTTCATAACAAACCAATCAGCACTTGCATTGAATGTCACCCATGTTAACCCCATGGTGGAGCTAGAGGTAAAGACAGAATAATGTTACCTCCAAGACCTTAGCTGGTATACACTGTTTTACTTTCTCAATCAAAATGGCATGTCTTCTTTGCATCAGCTGGCTGTATAAAGAATATCAAAATACCTATACAAAGATATGGTATAGACCTAAGTTATGAAATCAAATCATTATGTTCTAAGACAGTTTTCCTTTATTAGTCTGAGCAAACTCTGCACAGCATGGACTGATTTCATGTCCTTTGAGATTGCAGATTTCAAGATCAACAATTGTACACTGCTCAAAAACTTCAGAGAGGCACTTTGAAAACATATCAGACCTCAAAAGTCCTGAGGCATCTCCTCCCAGATCAGGATCAGGGCATCAGCGAGCTCCTGAGCAGTCTGAGGTGCAACCTGCTGGTGTCAGATGGACAGAAACATAATGTCCCAGAGTTGTTCTAATGAATATAGATCACTTGAACATTGGGCCCATTCAATTCCTTTATCCTCCAGGACTTGCCTGCATACTCTTGCAACATGAGGCCATGTATTCTCATAGTCTGTCAGTGGATCCAAGGACATCTAATGGCAGTAAGGGTACTGGTGCCTATCACTTTGAGGTATGTGAATTTTTCCACGGATTTCCTTCCTCAGACCACCAGTGACCCAACAACAAACTGGTCTTGCTAAATGATATTACAGGAATGTTTTACATGGATTCTACAGAGGCTTTCCATCTCTTGCATGTGCTCAGGGTGAACCTGCTCTCACATGTAAGAAGCACAGGTCACCAGTGGTAGATCCTGTTTGTCCTTGCACAAAAGAGTAGATACCAATCCTCCTGATGGATAAGGACCTTCTATAAGCCAGCTCTCCTAGATTAACTGCCTGTCTCCTAGAATCAATTTAATTCAATTCAGTTCAATTCAGTTTTATTTATACAACGCCAAATCACAACAGTCGCCCCAAGGCACTTTATGTTGTAAGGTAAAGACCCTACAATAATACATACAGAGAAAAACCCAACAATCATATGGCCCCCTATGAGCAAGCACTTTGGCAACAATGGGAAGGAAAAACTCCCTTTTAAAAGGAAGAAACCCCCTGCAGAACCAGGCTCAGGGAGGGGCGGGGCCATCTGCTGCAACCGGTTAGGTTGAGAGAGGAAGACAGGATAAAGACATGCTGTGGAAGAGAGCCAGAGTTTAATAACGAGCCAGCATCAATATTCTTGAGACTGTGCTGGGAGATACAGCAATCATATGTGATGTGCTATTCTTGAGGAGTTGGACTACCTGTGTAATACCTGTAGTGTCCAGTAGTAATTGAAAAATTGTGCTATCAGTTATAATTGATTTGATGACATACGCTGATTGAAAGGTGTTTCTTTGTTGTTGTTGTTTTGTTTAATTTAAGCCCATTCTTAAATCTATTGAAAATTTGTAGACAGTGAAAAGTCATGACAGTGCAAGGAAACCAGTCAATTTTAGTCTGCGCTACCAATTCTGCCAAGAGGAGTGATCCAGTATCCATTCAGAGTACCCAAAAGCATCTGGGGGCATAAAACCAAATATCATTGGAGGTGTATGCATATATCAAAGCCTATTTATAAACGTTTGACTTTGTGTAGATAGAAGAGAATGCAAAAAATACATTAAAACTTATAAACCCTATCATTCTAGGTATTTTTGTATTTATGCTATTTAATCATTCTACCTTGAAAGAAATCATTAAAAGCTCCAAATTGCCATGACATTCGTGCCTATGATGAGTGTAAATGCATCCAGAACAGTATATCACCTAAATAAACTGTTTCTATGCAGTTCTCATTATACATCCCTATCAAAAGTTTAAGACCACTTGAAAAATAGCAAAAAATTGTATTTTGCAAGGTTAAATCTTAACAAAGTTCCAAGTAGAGCTTCAACATGCGACAAGAAGAAATGGGAGTGAGACAAAATATTTGTTTAGAGCATGCAATATATTGAGAACAATGCTTAAAATGAAACAGGCTCTTCTACAGCTGACCTAAAGTTTAGGACCAAATCTGTGCACAAATGTGGATTCATTGTCATTTTCTGTCAGGTAGTCACATTGTCATGAGTTTCTGATGGCGAAGGCAAAAAAAAAAATGTTTCATTTTTGAACATGTTCAGGTTATTAAACTGCATAAGCAGGGTCTCTTGCAGCACACAATCAATGCTGAGGTGGGATGTAGTAAGACAGTGCTGGTCAGATTTTTTGGGGTCGGAGGATCCCATTGGCTGTCATCAAGACACTGGACGATCCTGAACCCAAATTAAGGATGTTACCGGTACTAACTGCAGCCCCATAACCATCAGATGGCATCTGAGACTGAAGGGCCTCAAAAACAAAAAACGTATTCAAAGGCCTCGTCTCCTTGAACAGCACAAAGCTCACCTTTTGGAAGTTGCAAGAGAGCACCAAACATGGGACATTGAAAGGTGAAAGAAGGTTTTATTCTCTAATGAGAAAAAAACTTGATGTTTCCAATAGTTTCCAATGTTACTGGTATGACAAGCAGATCCCACCTGAGATGTTTTCTACAAACCACAGTGGAGGGGGTGTAATAATGGTCTAAGGTGCTTTTTCCTTCTGTGGAACAATGGAGCTTCAGGAGGTGCAGGGGCATCAAACGGCCGATGGCTATGTCCAGATGTTGCTGAGAGCATCCCTCATGACTGAGGGCCCTCGTCTGTGTGGTAACGACTGGGTTTTTCAACAGGACAACGCTACATTACACAATGCCTGCAGGATAAGGATCTTCTTCCAGAAGAATAACATCACTATTTTGGCCGGTCCTGCATGTTGCCCTGATCCAATTGAAAACCTTTGGGGATGGATGGCAAGGAAAGTTTAAAAAAAAGATGAACAACAGTTCCAGACAGTAGATGCCCTTTGTGCGGCCATCTTCACCACTTGGAGAAATG
The DNA here is from genome assembly GCF_018398535.1 of Haplochromis burtoni. Lineage (NCBI taxonomy): Eukaryota > Metazoa > Chordata > Actinopteri > Cichliformes > Cichlidae > Haplochromis > Haplochromis burtoni. The sequence continues at coordinate 66,142 of NW_024583390.1, forward strand.
TTCCCACTCACCTCATGGAAACGCTTGCATCAAGCTTGCTGCAACAAATTTTTGAAGTGATTTTCAGAGGAGCCTTAATGTAAGGTTAAATCAAAGGTAAATAAAGAAAAAATCAACTGAAGTTCAAAATACAAATTTATGTGTGTGTGTGTTTTTTTTTTTTTTAAAAATGCCTGTCCACATTTATCATGGATTTTAATGTTCCATCAACTGTCAAATTTACCTATTCTAGTCTATTAATATGTTCTCTGAGATGAAAACCAACAGACTAATCATTCTTCTAATCTGTGTTTTTTTAGCTACAGTTCCATTTGTATAAAGTAAATGAAGCACAAACACACAAACGGCTTCTCTAACATTAATAAGGTATAACTCATAAAGGTTTGCATATATATAGTATAAATTATTTACCACAGTTTACAATCAACCACTGAAAAAAATGGCTGTGCCCAGATTGCTCACATATTAAACAGACATGGGATAATAAAATAATTTCTCTACTTTAACATGAAAGAAGACACTATTAGCAAAACCACCCAAATTCTAAAAAACTGACCAGTTCTTTTCCCTGTAGTATCTTGCCCTAAACATAAAAAAGAATCCAAAATACTAAATGAAATAGTTTTTAATCAACGAAAGCAAGGAAACAGGTTTATACAGATAAAAAATTCAGGGATTTCAAAAATGTGACAAGACTTTGTTTTAGTTTGAGAGCCCAAACTTGTCAGCGATGAGGCAAATAAACTGCTCACAGTTAGTATTTAATCAAGGCAGCAAAATAACAAGACCTGACACAAATAATAGGATCTGCAATCATGTTTCAGGTTCAATTTAATTTTTAACGGGCTCTTCACCACTGATATCAGCTTCAGCTTTTAACTTGAGAGTAGACGCTGTCCTCGGTAATGTCTCTCTTCCTTCTTCCTCTTGTTTTCCTTTCAGAGAAATTCAGTGCAGCGTAGTTTAGCTGGTCATCGGCTTCAATCTGTTAATTAAATATTAGAAGAAAAATATTGATGCTGAGCTTTCCAAGTAGACAATATTTTAATTAAATAACATTTATTTTCATCACTTACTGGTTGGTTCAACTTGTCAGTTTGTGATTCTGATACAGCACTTTCTTTTCCTAAAGATAAATAAAATGTTTAAAACAAATATATAATAGTGAAGTGCACTTTTTTATTTTAGATTGCATGATCCTTAATAAAAATCCTGCTGATAGGAATGTGTTATTCAAAAAAATAAGTTGGTACACTAAGCAGTGGGGGGGACCTCATTGTAAGCAGGTTTATTAACAATGGTGTGATTGACTCCTGATGATTTTACAGAATAACTTATTATATGATTTTGTACCTTAAATCCATGAATGATTGGTCTTTCCATTATTTAAGTCTAATGAGATCATTTATGACGTTTAAACAATTGTAATGTTTTATAACACTTACCTTTAAATGGTTTACATACTCTGGAGTTGAATATGAGGAACACATTTCCAATGACCGAAATAGCCAAACAAACTATTAATATTAGCATTTGAGTGAATACTGATTGTGCCGGTTGCACTACAAAAACACAAAGAAAAAGTTTTAGCACTCAAATCGGTATAAAAATATCTCGTTTGTTGTTCAGAACAGTTAATGAAAAATCATACCGAGTTTCAATGCAGTTCCATTTCCAAATAATATCTCCCCACATATGTCCACAGCACAGTAGTAAGTCCCAGCATCAGAGGAGCTGACGTTCTTAGAGAAGCGATAAACACATCTCTTCTGAGCCTCAGATCGATTCTCACATTCATCATGTGTATTTCCATGAGTGTAGATGATGTTTGGATGAGATTTATTTGATTCGGCTCTGAACCAAAAGACACTAAGATCTTCTGAACATGTTGCTTTGTCAAAGACAGAGATGATCGAACATTGCAGAGTCACTGATTCTCCTGGATGGAGTGGGTCTAATACTGGAGGCCACTGAACAACAGTATAGTTTGATGTCATCTGAGTATGTCCTGTGTATTACAAAAGATACGGAGATGCTTTAAAGCTTATAGTAGAGACTTTAAATTTGTAAAAGTAGCTCAGTCTTACCTTTTACTGACAAATACGTCTCACTCCACTGAATGGGATACATCCACTCAGCTATTCCACAGTGATAGATACCCTCATCCTCTTGGACTGTCTTCAGAACGGTCAGGTTGCAAACATTATTAGCATTTTCCACATTAAATCTCTTTCTAGAAAACTCAGGACTATATTCAGGTGGTGCTGATTTGGACAATGTCACAATTAATTTAAGACCATCTCCAGCACTCTGCTTGTACCAGTGGACTGTTATACTGCCGAATTCTTTAATGGGTAAAGCACATGTTAATGTTGCTGCTTCACCGAGCTGAACGGTTTTTACTGGGACCAGAGAATCTGAAGAAAAAGAAAACACAGAAAAATAAAATGTTGTAAGATGTGGAAAATTTTTAATGCAAAATTATATTTATTTGGTTTCTGTTCCTGCAGGTCACAATATAAATCATCATGACAAGTTTTTCACTAAGAATAATTTTGGACAAAAGAAGAAAAAAGTACTTACATCCTTGATGAAGAAAGAACATTGTAATCCACATCACAATCATCTTTACACTGATCTATGTTAAGGACTTTTTTGGTATTTCAGTGAAAAGGAGGTGAGATGATTACAATAAGTCAGACTGTAATGTGCACCTGATTGGTTAACTCTGAAAAGATTCAAATCTACACTTCCTGTTACATTTACCTCCTCCTGGGCATAGTAAAAAACGGCCACCTCTCTTTTATCTAGTGTTGAAGTAATCCTTTTTTAGCTATTGTTTTGTACAATTTCGTCTATCCCTGGATATTTATTATTTTTGTTAGTGAATCTTAAACATGTGTGCCATATAGTCTTAGAAATATATTAGTTCATCATGGTTTGCATTTTATAGGAAATTTCCTGGTTGGCTGTTTTGCTGGCAATGACAGTTTACTCCTGAGAAGCACTGAAGAACTGACTAAACCAATATCCCCTCCTAAAGAAGATAACCTCACCTCTTCAAAATCAGAACTGCCATATTTGCAGCAAAATTCATTGCGAATCAACCAACATTACTGAAGTAGTTTAATAACGATCACACGTGTTAACCCCATGGTGGAGCTAGAGGTAAATCCAGAATGATGCTAAACTTATACTGCAGCATTTTACTGACTAAATCAAAATAGAAAGCTTTTCTTTGCATCAGCTGGATTGAGAAAACCTACAACCTCAGATAATAATTATGAAATCAAGCCTTTATTTGTAAATGCAGGCATCTTTATCAGCCTCGTTGAAAACTCATTGTTTTATGCATCATTAACCCTTTAAGACCTACCATAGAACCAAGTCCGCCAGAGCTTATATTATATTTTTACATGCTGTGGAGCCATTTTTGGGAGTATTTCAAGTTGCTATGCATCAATACAACCATTATAGCCTAAATTTTAATAATATGTCTGCATTAAGTGCATAGTAATTACATAAATTGCAAAAAAGTGCAATAAACTACAATTTTTTTTTAATTGTTTTTGTTTTTTTAACATATATTTCCAGTTAGAGAAATTTAAGAGGCTTATCCCTCAAAACTGTAAATACAAAAAAGTTGCACAAAATAGTTTCCCACCACAGGAAATTTATTTTTAATGTCTTCATAGTTTTATTTTTGAAATACACCAATTTTTATATACTGCAGGAAAAACAAAAATAAATATTATAATGCAAATTTGCAAAAAAAGCAGCATGTGCATCAAAATAAACTATTTCCAGCAGTGTAATATGAGTCCTAAGCATCCCAGAAACGACACAGAAAGTCATAAAGTCAAAGATAACTTTTAAAAACACCAGTATAGGCTCATGAGGCCCTGATGGTAAAAAAAACTACATTTCCGCAAAATGACGTCACTTCTGGTTTCGGGCAGGTCATGGCAAACATGCGATAGTTCGCGCTGATGGACGTAGGAAGTGTTTTTTTGAAACGGAGCGTCCCTGCTCCAACCGGCTTTAAAGGGTTAAAAGTTTCTTCTGGGCAATATGAATCAACTAAATGCCCCCTATTCCAGTCAAGAACAGGTAATACAGATCAATGAAACACATTTCAAAAATATTTCAACACAAAGTAGCAAGAGAAAAATTATGAAGGTATTTGATGATCATGTCAATAAAATCTATTTTTACCTTGATGCCTTCTCATTACCTGCTTTCAATTTTGCAATACATTCGTTTTTATGATGTTTTTTATTTAAAGGGCTTTAGAAGATGTCATTTTAATCATACATTATATAGCATTTTATTCTATATACTTAAAGTACTTTATTTGCCTCATATTCACAGTCAATTTAGAATTACCAATTCAACTAACTTGGATGTCTTTTGATTGCGGGAGGAAGTTGGAGTACTTGGAGGAAACCCATGCACGCAAAGAGAGATCATGGATACACCACACAGAAAGGCCTCAGCAAGGACTTGAACTATAAGCCATCTCGCTGAGAGGAAACAGTGCTAACCAATCCGTCAGTGGACCAACTATTTGCAACTTGTGTGCTCCAAAGAGCTCTTAAAGTATAAACCCTCGCAAAACTAACTCGGGATCTCGCAAAAGTTGAATTCCAACAATGGCGGCAGCTACTTAGTTGTAATATTACTCTTTCTGGGTCACAAAATACACTTTTAAGATATTTTGAGACGTGAATGTAGTTGTGTAAACGTCAGATATCTGCTCGGTTTACAAGACATCACATATTTGCAAAAGTGCTCCGACGTTTTCAGAGATCTGACACCCACTAGCTCGAAGCTAACGGGAGGTCGAGACCTACTACAGCCGGGAGGAACACCGCTTTCCTGGCACATAGTGCCTCGACCTCCCGGTCGGCTTCGAGCTGGCGGCCTCCAAAGAATGCGGCTAAAATTCTGGTACCCATGTGTCCTTTGCCTTGTTCTTAGTTTACTCCATGCCTTGTTATTTAGATTTATTTCACCTGTGTATAGTTACCATTGTGTCTCCACTCTGCCCTCACCTCTTGTGTTTTTGTTACCTCAGTTTGTTTCAGTTCCTTATCGTGTCATTCTGAATAACAAGGCATGGAGTAACCATTTCATGTTTACTGTTTGTTTGCCCATGAGCTTCCCCCCCTCTTTGGATCTATGGCAGGGGTGTCAAACTCCAGGTATCCTGACTCTTTTACATGTGTCTCTGCTGCAACACACCTGAATAAAATTAGTAAGTAATTAGCAAGATCCTATGGAACGTGACTGCATAACCCTACTCAAGTAAATTTAAATAAATGTAAGTGTTGGGAAAAATGTGTATTCTTCTAGTAAATAAACTCTTCAAACTTGTTTAGTGAAATCCACCTTTTGAGTCTACTCATCTGGCATCTGATGTGACAAAACTGCATTGTAATATTGTTTCTCAAATCAATACCAACCATGTTTCTATAAGCAAAGTTATTGCTGACATAATGACTTTTTTTTGCACTAAAGGCTTTCTAAATTGTTATTTTAAAGATGTAGATGAGATTTAACAATAAATATTGTATAGAATCTGTCCAAATACAGAAAATATAGGAAAATAAGCACTAAAATGTGTGTTTTGGATTGTTGCTTTTAGAAATAAAATATCTTGGAAGCAAAAATATTAAAAAAAAAATTTCTTGTACTGTATTGCATTAATTACAAAGAAAAAAATACAACTGACACCTCAAAAATATTTTTTTAATTACAAAAAGTAGGACAATCATTGAATACAGTTTAAAATCAGGGATTTTGAGAAATGCGACAAAACTAAATTTATAGCTTTGAGAGCCAGTCAGTAATGAAGCAAATAAACTGTTAACAGTTAATATTTAATGAAGAGAAAAAAAACATGACTAAAGGGTCACAAATATAGAGTCTATTTCAATATCAGATATAGTTTCAATTTAAATTTCAGGAGATTATCGTGGAAATTTTAAATAAACCCGCAAACACCTTGGTGAGCATGATTTAAAGTGAGTTTAATAACAATTTTTATTAATTGCAATATGGAGAGACTCTGGTCAAATACCTAAGCAGTCTCTGACGATGGCTGCCGCCCTTACATCTTATATACAAACAGACAAAGACATTCCACAACTTCTACATGTTGCCCAATCTCACGGGCCTATACCTTCCCTTCAAAGAGAGAGGGAGAGAGAGGTAAAGAATTACAGGTTTTTGCCGAGCCGTCACCTAGAGATTTACATCCCTGAATAGCAGGAGTCTCACTATCTGTTTAACGTCTCCCATGAACTAACAATGGCTCCACTCTGTGTGTGTGTACAGGGAGTGCAGAATTATTAGGCAAATGAGTATTTTGTCCACATCATCCTCTTCATGCATGTTGTCTTACTCCAAGCTGTATAGGCTCGAAAGCCTACTACCAATTAAGCATATTAGGTGATGTGCATCTCTGTAATGAGAAGGGGTGTGGTCTAATGACATCAACACCCTATATCAGGTGTGCATAATTATTAGGCAACGTCCTTTCCTTTGGCAAAATGGGTCAAAAGAAGGACTTGACAGGCTCAGAAAAGTCAAAAATAGTGAGATATCTTGCAGAGGGATGCAGCAGTCTCAAAATTGCAAAGCTTCTGAAGCGTGATCATCGAACAATCAAGCGTTTCATTCAAAATAGTCAACAGGGTCGCAAGAAGCGTGTGGAAAAACCAAGGCGCCAAATAACTGCCCATGAACTGAGAAAAGTCAAGCGTGCAGCTGCCAAGATGCCACTTGCCACCAGTTTGGCCATATTTCAGAGCTGCAACATCACTGGAGTGCCCAAAAGCACAAGGTGTGCAATACTCAGAGACATGGCCAAGGTAAGAAAGGCTGAAAGACGACCACCACTGAACAAGACACACAAGCTGAAACGTCAAGACTGGGCCAAGAAATATCTCAAGACTGGTTTTTCTAAGGTTTTATGGACTGATGAAATGAGAGTGAGTCTTGATGGGCCAGATGGATGGGCCCGTGGCTGGATTGGTAAAGGGCAGAGAGCTCCAGTCCGACTCAGACGCCAGCAAGGGGGCCCGTGGCTGGATTGGTAAAGGGCAGAGAGCTCCAGTCCGACTCAGACGCCAGCAAGGTGGAGGTGGAGTACTGGTTTGGGCTGGTATCATCAAAGATGAGCTTGTGGGGCCTTTTCGGGTTGAGGATGGAGTCAAGCTCAACTCCCAGTCCTACTGCCAGTTTCTGGAAGACACCTTCTTCAAGCAGTGGTACAGGAAGAAGTCTGCATCCTTCAAGAAAAACATGATTTTCATGCAGGACAATGCTCCATCACACGCGTCCAAGTACTCCACAGCGTGGCTGGCAAGAAAGGGTATAAAAGAAGAAAAACTAATGACATGGCCACCTTGTTCACCTGATCTGAACCCCATTGAGAACCTGTGGTCCATCATCAAATGTGAGATTTACAAGGAGGGAAAACAGTACACCTCTCTGAACAGTGTCTGGGAGGCTGTGGTTGCTGCTGCACGCAATGTTGATGGTGAACAGATCAAAACACTGACAGAATCCATGGATGGCAGGCTTTTGAGTGTCCTTGCAAAGAAAGGTGGCTATATTGGTCGCTGATTTGTTTTTGTTTTGTTTTTGAATGTCAGAAATGTATATTTGTGAATGTGGAGATGTTATATTGGTTTCACTGGTAAAAATAAATAATTGAAATGGGTATATATTTGTTTTTTGTTAAGTTGCCTAATAATTATGCACAGTAATAGTCACCTGCACACACAGATATCCCCCTAAAATAGCTAAAACTAAAAACAAACTAAAAACTACTTCCACAAACATTCAGCTTTGATATTAATGAGTTTTTTGGGTTCATTGAGAACATGGTTGTTGTTCAATAATAACATTATTCCTCAAAAATACAACTTGCCTAATAATTCTGCACTCCCTGTATATATGTGTGATAGAGCATAAGTGGTGCACATGCATACAACTGGTGAAAATGTAATTCTACAATTACTAAAGTTATATGGTTAAAACATGTGATCAATACAAAAAAAAGCAATCTTCCACGACATTGTTACTGGCATCAGCGTTTAACTTGAGAGTAGACACTGTGTTCATCACCCTCTCTCTTCCTTTTTCCTCTTGTTTTTCTTTCAGAGAAATTCAGTGCAGTGTAGTTTAGTTCATCATCAGCTTCTTCAGTCTGTGCCGTAGTTAAAAACAGTTATATAAAAATAAAATCATATAATTGAGATAGAGTTAGTAGATAGTCTAAGGAGCTTGGAAAGAAAAGCGTCTGGACTTCTTTAGTTGCTTGAAGACGTTTCACCTCTCATCCAAGAAGCTTCTTCAGTTCTAAGGTCAAATGGTGGAGAGTCCCAGATTTAAACCCAGTGGGAGTTTCCCCCACTGGGGGATGAGAGATGAAACGTGTTCAAGCAACTCAAAGAAGTCCAGACGCTTTTCTTTCCAAGCTCCTTAGACTACGATGACCTGGATGACTGAGAACCTTCACAGACAGTTAGATAGATAGAAAAACAATTGTCACATCTTTTAACATCAATAATTATTATTACTTACAAGTTGGTGCGAGGTTTCAGTTTGTATATCTGATAAAGCACCTTCATTTCCTAAGAATAAAAATAATAAATAAATAAATAGTGAAATGAACTTAACTGTGTCATTTGACTTAGAACCTAAAAATCTCATGCATAGAAATACATTGTTCTAATAAAATATATTAGATTGATTAATTACTAACCACTATAAACACCTCATTTATTGCAGATTCTATTCATCGTTCTTCTGTAGAACTTATGATATTGTATATAAAATGTATAAATGTTTTACTTTTTAAAACGCTTACCTCTATGTGATTTACATACTTGTTGGTTGAAGATGAGGAACGCGTTTCCAATCACAGAAACAGCCAAACAAACTATTAATATCGTGCTCTGAATGAATACTGACTCGGTTGATTCTACAAAAACAAACAAACAAAAAGTTCTCAAACATTTTGATCACTCGTGCTGATTTTGTAAACAGAACTTCCAGTTTTTAAATAGAAAATCATACCAAGTTCCAGTGTAATTCCATTTCCAAATAATATCTCCCCACATGTGGCCACAGCACAGTAATAGGTCCCAGCATCAGAGGAGCTGACATTCTTAGAGAAGCGATAAACACATCTATCCTGGGGGTCAGAATTTTTCTCACATACATTATAGTTGTTTGTGTCAGTGTAGATGATGTTTGGATGAGCATTATTTGCTCCAGCTCTAAACCAGAGAATATTGAGACCTCCTGGACATGTCTGGTTGTCAGAGTCAGAGAAGACTTTACACTGAAGAGTCATCGTGTCTCCTGAACGAACTGGGTTTGATTCTATCTGCAGCTGACTCACTGTATAGTTTGATGTCCTCTGAGTGTTTCCTGTGTAATAAAAAAATATTTTTTTTCAAAACACGTTTTAAAACAATTTCAAACTTTGTAAAAGCATGTCAGTTTATTACCTTTTACCAACAAATACGTCCCACTCCATTTAACTCCAATCCTTTCTGTGTTTGCACAGTGATAGATTCCCTCATCATCTTGATCTGCTTTCAAAATGGTCAGGCTGGCAAAATCATCACCTATGTCAAATTTCAAACTAGTAAATTCAGGACCAAAAGTAGGTTCTGTAGATTTGAATACTGTCACTATTAACTTCAGAGTTCCCCCAAAGCTCTGCTTGTACCAGTGGACTCCTCTACTGCTGAGCTCTTTGGGTATAGCACATGTTATAGTCGCTGGTTCACCAAGCTGAACAGTTTTCACTGGAACTACAGTATCTGAATTAAGAGAAAGCAGAAAAATAAAATCTTGTTTGATATATGTTTAACTTGCACTACATGCAAGGTACATGTAGTGCAAGTTAACTTATAAGTGCAAAACTATTTTTACAGCAATTTATATGCATCTGTTTGACAAGTAAATTCTTAAGAACATTTTTAGACAAATTTAAAAAAGCACTTACATCCTTGGTGAATTAAAAACAATGTAATCCATAAGATGATCATCTTGACAGTGCTTCTGTTGGAGACCACACTGGTATTTCAGTGAGTGGAGGAGGCAAGATGGTTGTTTTAGGTAAGACGGTATCTGATTGGTTAACACACAATAGATTCAAAAGTACATTTCCTGTCGCAATTGCCTCATCCTGGGCTTTGCAAAACCTATCACCTCTCTTTCATCTTCTGTTGCAACTGTCCATTTTCCAAACAATAACACTGTATAGTAATGTATAATGTATAATGTGTATGTGTTAGTCCCCATAGGGAAATTACTCCTCTGCATTTAACCCATTCACCCAGTGAAGCAGTGGGCAGCCACCAATGCAGCGCCCGGGGAGCAGCGTGTGGGGACGGTGCCTTGCTCAGGGGTACCTCAGGGTAGCTGTTCAGTCGAACCCCCGACCTTCCGATCATGGGGCAACCACTCTACCTACTGAGCTATCCTGCCCCCCCTTTTTAAGTTTTTTTTTTTTTAATGTTGCCTCTATTTGATTTTTATTCTTGTCCTTAAACCTTGAACACTCAAATAGGACTCAGTTCAGTCAGCACTGCAATTTGTGGCATGTAGTGCAAGGTGCAGATATATATCATGTTTTGCATTTGAAACCAAAGTTTTAAGACTCATCATTCGCTGGGGAGAAAGAATGCTACCTCAAAATTCAAGAAGAGCTGAAGAGCAAAGCTGAACCAATGCCTCTTACAAGCATGAGATGATTTAGCCTCTTGACAAAAAGAGATAATGAGTAAGTCGTGGGTCAAATTATATAGCAACAACACTGCAGTTGTTGAGATACCCGTGTTGCAGAAAACACATGATAAAAAATGAAAAAAAAAACTTCGCAAAGCAGCAATTCTGCAGGAATTTGTTAGTAGTCAACTATCTATCTTGTCACGTTCCTGGGTCTGACCCAGTGTTTTGAGTTTTAGTTTATTTGGATGATATGTTTGAGTTCTTTAGGGTAGCTAAGTTGTTTACTAGTTTCCCTTTGTGTTTTCTACCGCTGTATTTCAGTTTCCCTTTCCCTTTGCCCTTCATGTGTTTCATGCTGCGTGTCTTATGTTGTCAAGTTTATATTGTCTTGTCTGCGTCACATGTTTCCTGTTATATTTTGAAGGTCTGTGTCCTATGTCAGTGTAGTCAGCTTTGCTTCCTTTGTCTCGTTATGTCAGACTAGTGTCAGCTGTTTCCCCATGTGTTTCCACTTCCCCTCATCACCCTTGTGTGTATTTAGGCTGTGTGTTTCTGTTCATTCCTTGTCAGGTCGTCTGTTGTTCACGCCATGTTCTTTCCTCCAGGTTTCATGTCCAGGTTTTTTCATATTGTTGTTTAGATTTCCCAGTTTAGGTTTGTGTTAATTTTGCTTCAGTTTGCCTTGCCTTTTGTTTGTACCTTTTACCAGCCTCATTAAACGGCTCACTCTTTGTTAACATTCAAGTTTTGTTCCCGGTTCCTTGGGGTCTGCGTTTTGGGTCCTTCTCATCAATTCATACAGTCTGCCCTCGCCAGGCTGTGACATATCTTCTCTGCCCAAAATGTGAACAATGGCATCCTTGAAAGAGTGACCTTTGTCCTTTAGATGCAGAGCATTGTCCTGTTGAGGTGGCTCTTGTCTCCCATCTCTAATCCAGTGTTTGAGATCCCTTGCAGGAAGGAGGAAAAATAAAGCAAATTTTGTGGTCATTGAGTGAAATCCAATTCAGTTGTGCAGTTAGAAGACAGAAGGTGGCATTGCAGATAAAATAGCTATTATTACCTTGGAATTCCACAGTTAAACAGAAATGACTAAGAGACCACTATGACTGACTCAACCGTCAAATTCCTGCAGAGAGTAAGGTGAGTTCTGAAGATTCAGCTGAATGGGATGAACAAAATCCAGCCAATCAATACCTAAGTCCTCAAAAACCTTGTTGAGACAATAAGCTGACGAAAAAAGAAATATAAGCAACTGATCTCAAGACAAGGAAGCTCCTTAACATGCATGGAGGGTTTCACCCCTAATCCAGCACCCTAACACTGAGGATTAATGACTGTCAGAAAGAAACACTATCTGAGATGATACAAGAAAGATCCATGACTACATAAGAAAGTTGGTCACAACTGATCGTGTGCTAAGTGATACCTCAGGCTTCAGAAACCAACAAAAGAAGAGGCACATGAAAAAGGAACCGTTGTGGAAAGACAGAATCCTGCAAGACAGCCAGCAAGTGGAAAAAAATAGATGACAAAGAAGATCGTACCAATGGCTGGACAAAGAAACTAATCTCTTCATACAAATCACGGCAGCACAGGAACAAGTTCTAGGCAAAAGATCTAAGTACTTTAAGCACAAGATCAAGATCATTAGAGACCCGGGTTTACCAGATGCAGGCTGTTCCCATGAGATAATCCAGCACATAACAACAGGGTGCAAGATGCTTGCAGGCAGGCTATAGATGGAACACCATAACCAAGGGGCCAGCATAGTATAGAGGACCATTTGTGCAGAGCATGGCCTAGAAAATGAGATACACCCCAAAGGCGTTCAGAATGACCAAGCTGTGGGACTTCCAGAAACAGACAAACTTGTGAAAGCTAACCAGTGGGACATAATAGTGGAAGCAAGCAGAGGAAAGGGCTATAGTGATCTATGTAGCAATATGAAATGATGGCAACATTAGAAAGGACCACATGAACCTCAGGAAAGAGCTTCAAGAATAGTTAGAGAAATGTGGAAGTGAAGGCAACAGTGGTCTCCGTGTTAACTGGACCCCTCGATGCAGTGATGCTCAAACTGAGAGAGTGGCTCCAGTAGATTCCAGAAACAACATCTGAGTTCTTTTTCCAGATGAGCACAATCCTGCAAACAGCTAAGATTCTGCATAGGGGCCTCAAGCTCCTAGGGTGAAGCTTGAAGGACAAAGATCATCCAGAGGGTGAGGGATTAACTTTCTACTACCATAATCATTATGAAAGAATAAAATACTATCAATTTGGTTATTTTAATCTCACACAGAAAAAGCAAAACAAGAACATACAAAGATAATAATATGTTAAGACCAGTGAACACTGAAGAGTCACTGAGTCTCAAAGAGTGACAATCTTCTCCTGAACAGCAGCATAGTTTAATGTCCTGGTTTTTTCCAGTGTTGTAGAAAACAATTAACAAATGGTGCATCTTGTATTGACTCAGAACATTTTGCTGAAATCAGCTTTTTGTAAACATTTGAAAAAAAAAGAAAAAAAAGAAAGACAAAATCTACAGATCACAGATGTTTCTATCTGTACATCACCCATTAAGAGCGGCGCATATGTGTTTCCACAGCTTTTCATTGAACTGTATAACCAGAATGTCAGCGATGCAATGATTCACAATCCATCACAATTCCCAATTTGTTATAATGTGTGAAGTACAGAAAAAAAAAAGGTGATACATTACCTTGTCACTGCTTGCCCAAATTGCACAAAATACGGGCATGTCTATGCAGGATTATTATAGCTACATTATCATTAGAAACAATAGCCATGGAAAGAATAAAAATATGTTAACGCATCAGCATTTCACTTTACTGTCTTGATGCATGTTCAATCATTCAGGTAAGAAAATCCCAGGAAGTTTATTTTGTTCATCTGGATGTAGCGTTTGCAGTGATAGAAACACTTTGTCACACATCCAAGTCACTTTTTCAGACTCAGCTGAATGCAGAATTTTAACCAGTCTTAAAAACATTACCTTTGTATAATGACTGGAGCTAGCACCACTGAATGAACAATGGGCCGTGAGGTCAGGTTCATGATCGTTACAGTTTTTCTTGATTGCTTTGACCTGGATAAAGAAACTGGGATCATCATCACTATCTCAGCAGAGCAGAAGACACCTCTTGCAAATTTGTTAACCTTTTCTCAATTGATTGACACAATTCTCCACAACCGAGATCAGTATAAAATCACTGAAGCACCTATTTGACACTCCTTTATACACTCCTTCAGTTAACAATCAGTCTGCAGGTCTTAAAAGGTGCCATATCTGTGTTGTTCTTCACCAGCATGGATGGAGGAGGTTTAAGGGAAATGAGTGATAGTAATAGGTAGATGGGAAGAGGAGTCCATGTGCGGGGTTTAGGTGTAGTTGGAAGGGCTCAAGTTTTAGATGAAATTTGGGCAACTGTTATTGATCAAGTTATCAATCATGGCCTTTCACTTAGAGGGGCTGAACAAAGTGTTAGGTGTGGCTGTGTGCAGACAGGAATAGGACCCAAGGTGCAGACTCCGGAGACAGAACTTAAACCAAAACAGCTTTAATGCTGAACTCAAACATAACATAACTGGGGAAAAAAGGTCAAAAATAAACTAACACCGCGGATTGACAAAACACACAGCAAAATAAACGGTAGATCGCGACACAGACACAGAGAAACACAGGGCTTAAATACACAGAGGGAGCAATCAGGGAATGATAACAGGAGGGAAACACAGCTGGGGCAAATCAGAACTGACGAGACAAAGAAGCGTAAACTGAACACACTGAGATAAGACACAGACCTTCAAAGTAAAACAGGAAAGCATAACACAGACTGAACAAAGACACAGACTGCAGGCACTACAAAGGGAACAGAGACGTGGGAACAGGGCAGACACAAACACTGACTGAACACGGGGATATAGGAACTAAGATACACATAGACGCGAACTAGACAAGGGGATGCAGGTGATAGGGGAGACAGAGCAACTAAAGAAGACAGAGACCTAAGCCATAAGACAGAACTCAAAGAAACCAAAAACTAGACAGTATAAATAATATAATAAACTCAAAAACCCTGGGTCAACGGCCCAGACATCCTAACACAAAGAGTACAACCTGTTCTAAACAGAAACACTTTTGCATCCATTAGAGAACAGGTAATGTTGCTGTACAGTATATACAGAAATATCTTCAGTGATATACTTTATGTAATTGTTTTCCAAATTCCAAATTCACATTAAAAGTACTCTTTATAGAATAGAGGTGGCAGAGGGGAATTTTCAGTGCTGAACAGGAGGCAGCCATTGTGAAAATGGTTGTGGCAAACAATACCAAACGACTGCGTAAAGTCAGGGCAGCAGTGATCGCAGTTCAGGGCATATTAAGGAACATCAACAACGTGAGCCTGACCACCACTGACCACATCCTAAGACACAACCTTATGGCCACGAAGCAGCTCTACAGAGTTCAATTTCAAAGGAACTGTGGTGTTTTGAAGAAGGCCAGATGCCAATAGGTGGAGGTAAGGAAACTCCACTATACTGTAATAATGCCTTGTCACATCATGCAGTTAAAGTCAACTGGAGCCCCCTTCATTGTAATTTTGCTTGAAGCTGCAGGGGCACATCATGTCTTCATTTATGTTCAGTCTCTGCAAAGTGAGGAAACATGGAAGGGACCTCATTGGGTACAGGGCTACTTTCACAGTTCCAGGACAGAGGGGTGCCAACCTAACCATGTGTGCTGCCATCTCCAATGAGGTTGTCCAATGCCATATCCCCACTATTGGCCCATAAAACACATAACGCCTCATGACATTCCCGAATGCACTTCATGAGAGGCCAATCACACCTGAGGAGAGAAAGCTGTTGAGGCTCTTTGTCATTATCTGGGATAATGGGGCTTTCCACCACTCTCACCTTGTAAAAGAGTGGTTTGCAGTGCACCCTTGTTTGATGATGCAGCTCCTCCCAGCATATTCCCCATTTTTGAATCCTATAGAGGAGTTCTTCAGTGCTTGGAGGTGGAAGTTTTATGATCACCATCCCTATGAGCAGATGCCCTTGCTTGACTGCCACTGCAGAGGTGCAGAGGAATGTCAGGGTTGTATACGGCATGCAAGAAGATTTTTACCTCAGTGTAGTATCAATAGTAGTTATTTCTTATACTGTAATAGTTTGTTGTTGTTGTTGTTGTTGTTTTTACAGTATTTACAGTATTTAAGTTTTCAGCAACAGGTTGAAAAAGTCATGGAATCAATAAAACTTAATCAAAGCAAGATGTCCACTACCTAGCACCATGCTACTTACCTTGCAAGTGGTGGACATCTTCTTAAGCTCCTTATGTAGGATGTGGTTGCATCTAATTAGCATGTTTTATTTATTTATAAATATTTATATTTCAAAAAATCGTATCAATCATATCAACTGGTATGTCATGAAATTCTTTTTTTAAAGTTCAGCATAGAATTTATTCTCAGTTAAAATTCATTCTCAATTAACTCAATTAGCATTGAGAAGTTGATTTATTTATTTATTTTTCTTAAACTGAGATGTCAGTTCTGTGTGCTTAGAGTGATTTTACTACATTCTGATACAAAAAGCAGATGAAAAAGTATATAAACAAACACAGACCAGAACACTTTCTGTAATGGTCTAATTAGGATAAATGTTAGTCTGACGATGCAATTGTTGTCTCAAAACAGTGGTACTAAACTGCTCTTTGTTTTGCACGAAACAAAGGAAGACGAAAGGTCTCTTGAGAAGCTTTTTATCTACCTTTGCAATGTCTTCCTTATATTTCTTTGCAGAGCATTGTTTGCACACTGAGGCAAACACAAAGTCACAGTCATCACTAACAAACAACTGTGGATGGAAACTTAAGCATTTCTGTGGTTGGACCTTCAAAGAAAGATGTGAGGGGCTTTTCTTTCTGTCTCATTCTCTAATGTCATCTAAAGAAGGTGGTCTTGCACCACTATTCTAAAACATTTTGAAAAGTGAGATGACAATATGTAATCGTCATGAGTATAACAAAAAAAGCTTACAAAGGCAGTTAAAGAGTTAAACAGGGAAGGGTAGAGATCCACCTTCTCAGTCATATGTGACCATTGTTATCACACTTTTTTGTGATTCCTTTTTTTCATAGTAGCCGGTATAAGAGGGGAGGTGCAAATCAATTGTTCCTCCTGGCCTCTGTGGCAACGGCACAACTTTTAAAATGTTTGCCAAATTATTGTTTACAGGTTTGAAGCCCTGATGTGGTTTGTTTCCAACATGCCTGGCTTAGAACAGCGACGGACAGGCAGCTTGTCCAGATTATTATATAATTCATCTAAAAGTAGCTTGCTGACTCTTCTCTCACTTCCTATCCAGTTCAAGTTAACAGTTAGTTCTGTTGTGAGTAAACAGCTTCAGTGGTTGGTCAAAGGATGGAGACATGGCCCACCACAACCTTTGTCTGTCAGTGTTGCTGTTGCATGTGGCTTTGCTCATTGTTCTCTTGAGAGAAATGCGGAGGGCCTTTAGAAAGTGCTGTGAGACCAGCAAGAACCTTTATTCATCCTTTTTAAAATCAAGAGATCGGCTGTTTTAGTGTAATAAAAACCCATGTGTCCATCTAAGGTCGTGGCGGACACATGTACAATTGTAATATATACAGTTCTTTAACAGAACTGCAGTCTGTCATTAAGTTCCTGTCTTTATCATCTAGCACTTTACCTTTGCTTGATACCATATCCAAATGATAGCAGAATTAGGACATGGTATGCAGCCAAAGATAAAGAGGCTAGTTTTGAAGATGTATTAAGATGTGAAATCAGAAGACTGGATTGAGCTTAACTGTCACTGTGAAAAGTACCCCACACCAGTCTGCATATAAGTAACCTAAGCAGGAAGAGACACACAAAACCAGCATACAGAGTTGGGGAGGTGGTTGAAATAACACCCTTCATTCTCTATAGTCACCTCAGAGGACTGTTTCATGGTGTCACAAACAAATAATGACTTGAAAAAGCTGAGAAGTTTCTTACTTCTTAGGTCTGTTCTGAGGAAACCGCTTCAGAGGTTGGTCAGAGGCCTTCCACACCCTTCATTTGTGAGTGTGGCAGTTGAATATATCTTTGAATCACTGAAATGTTAGATGAAAACACTTTCACATCAGACATTCAGACTATAAGCACGGATTGTATTTCTAACATGATTCGGTTAAACATGAGAAAGCTGTCATACACTTTGGCAAACCAATACTTGTACAGAATACAGTGATGTATATTATTGGCAGTTGACACATATAAATGAGAATGAGTTTGGCGAAGTGAGGTGAGTTGCCGCCTTTAGACACATATAAAGCTCTGTTTCTACTGTGCCTACAAGCCTTCCCTAAAACCCACAGGTGGTGTAGCTCTCAAAATATCTCTTTTCTGAATCATTTGAAATTAAAAATGTTCCTAAATATTTATAATATTTAAAGTTAGGTCATTACTATTTTAATTGATCAACCTAATTTTCTAAACTCTGGTAAACTGGAACATTTTAGTTTATGACATAAAATAGCTTGCATCATAAGAGTGAGGTCTGTCTGATTTACAAACACGATGAAGCTAAAACAAATTCCCAGAGCTCGTGCTGGGATTATGATTGTTCTAGGATGCCCTCTGGACCCAGTGGAGGTGGTGAGTGTCAGGAGATCGCTGGCTAAGCTGTCATCGCTGTTGGACCACATCTCCCACCCCATGCAGGAGATTCTGACAGCACTGAGCATCTCCTTCAGTGGCTGCAGCACCCACGATGTGGGATGGAGGGATTCTGCAGGTTCTTTCTTCCAACTGCTGTCATCTTATCGTATCTTATCAACAAGAATTTCAGTCATACTTTAAATATTCAGAATAAATAAACTGATAATTGCTTTCACACGTCTACCAAACGCTACTAAGAAAGAAATACATCTGTTACCAAATGAAAAGATAAAACATGTTTCCTAAACAGGAGGAAGGTCATTTCCTATATTTTCACTGACTTCTGCTCTGAAAATATTCATCACCTTGCGACTAAAACTTCCATTTGGGCAAGAGGAGCTCATAGTGTGCGATAAGAGCGCTGCACCACAATGACCGCACAACTGACTGCTTTGATTCTTCTTTGTACACCATGTAAGTACATTTCTTTGCTAGAGAGAAAAGCATCATAGTAAACTGTTGTTTGTACTGCACTGCACATCTTTACTAAGGCTGTTTATTAATGTTTCGACAGGTAATTACATTGATATTGTCCTGTAGTGTTGAAACTGTTCTTATTTTCCTTTGTTTCACAGCCCTGATTCTGACTGCTGACCTTCTTCCACCGATTTCTTTGACTGCTGTTGAACCTGGTGACAATGTTACTTTAGTGTGTAATGTCTCTGGGGTGGAAATGAAATATTTCTACTGGCATAAACAGCCTCTTGGACATATGGTCCAAACTGTTGCCAAAGTCATCCGTGGCCAAAGCACTATTTCTGAGGAATTCAAAGATTCTCGTTTCACAGTTATAAAAAGGCATCTCAGTATTTTTTAACTATCAGAAATGTCAGTAAAGAGCATGAAGCAACATATTTCTGTCACACTGGAACAGATTATTCTCCTAAATTCAGTGGTGGCACATTCTTGGCTGTGAATGGTAAAATGTTTTTCTTTTTCTGCCGATCTCACAGATCACACTCAAAGTTTTAATGAATTTAAAATAGTTTACATTGTGAATGTGTCTTAATTGAGGGCGACCATGGCTCAGGGGGTTGGGAAGCGTATCTGTAATCAGAAGGTCGCCGGTTCGATCCCCGGGCTCTCTGTCCTGGTCGTTGTGTCCTTGGGCAAGACACTTTACCCTACCGCCTACTGGTGTTGGCCAGAGGGGCCGATGGCGCGATATGGCAGCCTCAAAAAGAAAGAAAGGAAGAGTGTACACAGTGTGTACTCTGTTCTCCAAGCAGATAATTACACCTAATGCCCTTTCTAATGTGTGAGCAGTCCTTGAGTACCAGACATAGTATATTTATAAGTTATTAGCATTTAATAATAGCTGCAGCCTCACAGAAATAGAAAATCATTTTGTTTTTGTTTTCTTGTGAGAGAGCGCTAGCCTTTCAGTTTGGTAATTAATCACCCCAACTTACAAGTTTAACATTTATGCATGTCATTAATATTTATATTTTGTGTTTGTATTGTATTTGTAAATGTGTATTTTTGTATTACTTTCTCATATAGGAAAACTGATTGTAGGCTACTTCAGTGTGTCTGTATGTGAGTTACATTTTTGTTGAACTTCTATTGAGTTTTATGTTTCTGGATTGATTTGATTTCTAGCTTTCCACAGTGTTTCACTGACTTCTCCTCCTGTTTTGACTCTGTGTTAATGTCTTGGTACTACTGTATCCCCAAGTCTGTTAATGTCTGTTTTCTCTAAAGGTGGGTTTTGCTTTTTGCTGTGTGATTGTCCCATTATTTTCACCTGCAATTCTTCTTACCTGTATCCTGGCCCTTTTTGATAATAACATGGTGATAGCAGAGCTCAGTAACAAAGGTTAATAATTATTGTCTTTACAACATTAATGAATCCAAGTGTTGTACAGGGCCAAAAACAAGAGCAATAATCACTAAATAGCAAATGCATTTAGAAATATAGTAATATTTTAATATAGTAACAATTTAGTTAAAAGAAGAGTAATACAACAACATTATAGCTTTATTTTTTCACATTTCAAGCTTTTTCAGTTGCTTATAATTAGCATCGTATAATGTTTTGATATGCTGAACTGAAAAGTCTTTAGGTAAGATGTGAAAAATATAGTGAAATCTCATGTTCCTGGGGAGTTTGAGGCGTAAGCAAGAAGTCTATTTTAAACTGTTCCAATGACGTTGGTTTACAGTTTCTTAGATTTATTTAATAAATGTAAGCAATCTTCTGCTCCTGAGAGCAGTCAGGAGCCAGGTCAAATGACAATATGAGAGCCGCTTATTCTGTTCCTCAGTTCAAAGTAAGGCTGCATTGGTGCCACCCTATAAACGACAATAGTGACAAATATAGTGCTGAACTGGTGGGGCAGACAGTTTGGTCTCTTGACTCAAGAGCAGTGGTTGATACCCCAGGGAAGCCTCAAACTGGGTACAACCCAGTGGCAAAGGAGGTCAGGGAATTACGGGCATGCTCAACCCTGGCCAGGTGCAAGCTCCAGGTGCACAGATAAGTCTAACTTCTGGTTCACCGTCTCCTCTCGGTCTGCCCTTTAGTCTACCTGTGGAAACCAGAAGTGAAGACCATCATTCCACCTCTCTTCTCAGGTGGAGAGCTGGCCTAGATTTTCCTTACTATCCCACCTTTGGGTGGAGTTCATGTTTTCTTAAGCTTCTTGACTTTTAGACATCACACATGTTCAGCATTCACTCATCAGCTTGCAATATTTAAAGACTGGCTCATGCTTCCACTTTATGGCAGATTGTTGCATTCTCTAGTGATCGGTGGGTCCTCTGAGGTTTTCTTCTTGTATCCATTTATTTTAAAATATTTTGAAATACATCTTGAATACCGTTGCTGGTCTTTCTGATTCAAAACATTTCAGTGGACTTTTGTCCATAGAAACTAAATGTCAAGCTGAAATCGGGTCCTTTGTACACCATGTAAGTGGATTTGTTTTCTAGTAGAAAAATCATGATGTTCTTTGTACTGTGCTAAGATGTACTGCTATTTATTAATCCTTGTATTATTTGTCTCTTATTGGTCCTCTTATTTGTCTTTCCTCTGAAGCACTGATTCACACTGCATAGGTTCCTTAGACGATCTTTTTGACTTTGTAAAATCATTTCTGTTGAATTCATTCACATTTCAGAATGAGAAAAGAAGCATCTCAATATTTTTTACTATCATAAAAATCAATAAAGAGAATAAAGCAGAATATTTCTGTCAAATGGGGGTTGGGTAGTCACATGTATTCAGCAATGACACATTCTTGACTGTGAAAGTTAATATTTATCTTTTTTGAACATCTTTTTTACTTAATTAAAAAAGAGATGTTAATACAATTATCTTAATTCACAGATCAAACAATTTATGTGCCCAAGTTTGATTCACGTTGCCTCAGTCTGGTTTTTGCTGCACTCCTGCAACAGACCTCCATCTTTTGTTGATTCATTCTGAGTCTGTATTTGGGTCCTAACTCCACTACATTGTTAACTATGACTATTTCAATGTTAATGACATAGATTCTAAAATATCCAGCCCTGGTGATGACAAATGTTTAGAAAACTGCCAAATGAAGTTGGACAATACTGTATTTGCACTAGAAGGTGTTCTATTTATTAATTACATTTAAATTACATTTATTAATTGTGTTAATGTTGAGAAATACAATAACCATAAGAATAAGGGCATTATGTTACAACAAAGTCCCAAAAATATAGTAAAGACAATGATGCCAAATGATAAATTACATCCACTGTTGATTATTGATTTATCCTGTCTATACCAGACAGTGCAATGATCAAAATCACTTATTTTACGGATGTTCTCTGATGTTTCCCCTGTTTGAATACATCAGTAATTTCCTGTTACTCTTTGATTGTGGTTACAATACTTTTCTTTCTTTTTTACTTATTCATGGTGATATCATCATGTAAATCATAAAATAGAAACAGAAAAATACAGTTGGGGTAGATTGCATATTCACTATATAATAACAAACAATAATAATCCCCTGATTTCATAGCTTTCTGTTTTTGACATTTTAACTTCAATGGGTGTGTGCCAGTGTAGTATGCACCCTAATTACCTGAGTATCATACATTCCAGGCAAAACTAGGAATGTTGGTATTCAGGACTGATCTTGACATGTATGCAAGTATGTACATTTTCAATTTAAATACATCTAGACATTAATAATAATGCCTATGGAAAGACAAAAACCTATTAGCGCCAAATTAACAGCAAAAAAAGTTTATTTCATTCCAAAGGATGGTAAATAGACCTAATCGAGCCCAAAAGCCTTGACAGCCATGTAGATCTGCCGCTGTTTTGCTGCCTTTGGATCTGTTCTTTTACTTCTTTCAGCTTCCATCATGGTAAAGACAACAGCAGATAAAAGCCATGTGTCCTTATTTAGGGAAAATACAGCCATTAAAATATTAGATATATCAAAACTTTAAAAAATAAACAGAAAAAATTATGAAAATAATTTTAGCTTTAAGTACTGTACCTGTTGCCCTTTCTGACAACTAAAGTTTTTCTGCAGGACTGCAACTTAATTATGAAACACAGAGGAAACAGTTAATAAAAATGTAAGATTTATATGCTTTTATTACACAAAGAACTACA
Source organism: Haplochromis burtoni (assembly GCF_018398535.1). Lineage (NCBI taxonomy): Eukaryota > Metazoa > Chordata > Actinopteri > Cichliformes > Cichlidae > Haplochromis > Haplochromis burtoni. Next base: position 89,266 of record NW_024583390.1, read on the forward strand.
ACCAATTTAAATTACCTTTGGAATGATCACTGTTGTTTATCTTGATTGTGTATATGAGGACAGCAGTAACAATCAGACTTATAACCACGACAGCAAAGATCAAAAAAAGAGCTCTACTGTCTTTCTGTGACCACACACTGCTTTCTGCAGTCACATTAAAATAAAAGATAAAAGGAAAATATGAGATTAGTGTGTAATAAATAAAAGCTAATGGTTACTTGTAAAAGTGCAAGTTCACATATATTTTACATTTGATAGACCAATGATAACGTTACCTCGAGTATCCAGTGTAATTCCATTTCCAAATAATATCTCCCCACATGTGGCCACAGCACAGTAGTAGGTCCCAGCATCAGAGGAGCTGACGTTCTTAGAGAAGTAATAAAGACACCTCTCCTGTGAGTCAGATTTTTTCTCACATTCATTATAGCTATTTGTGTCAGTGTAGATGATGTTTGGATAAATATTATTTAATCCAGTTCTGAACCAGAGAATATTGAGACCTCCTGGACACGTCTTGTTCTCAGAATCAGAGAAGACTGAACACTGGAGCGTCATTGTGTCTCCTGGATGGACTGGATTTGATTCTATCAGCAACTGACTGACTGCATAGTTTGATGTCCTCTGAGTGTTTCCTGTGCAATACAAAGACATTCTTCAAAACATGCTTAGAAAAAAATGCCAAAGTTTGTCAAAATAGGTTGGCCTATTACCTTTTACTAACAAATACGTCCCACTCCATGTAGTTCCAATCCATTCTGTGTTTGCACAGTGATAGAGTCCCTCATCCTCTTGAACTGTCTTTAAAATGGTCAAGCTGGTAAAATTCTTACCATCGTATACTCCAAATCTTAAGCTCGAAAATCCAGGACCAAAATCAACTGTAGATTTATACAGTGTAACTATTAATTTAAGAGTATCCCCGACACTCTGCTTGTACCAGTTGACTCCTCTAATGCTGAGCTCTTTGGGAATAGCACATGTTAAGGTTGCTGGTTCACCAAGCTGAGCAGTTTTAACTGGAACCAGAGAGTCTGAATTAAGAGAAAAGATAGAAAGATTAGAAAGAATAACAAGCTTTGTAAAAGTAGGTCTTTTTTTTCCTTCTATAAACAAACTCCATTTAACTCCAATCCTTTCTGTGTTTGCACAGTGATAGATTCCCTCATCATCTTGATCTGCTTTCAAAATGGTCAGGCTGGCAAAATCATCACCTATGTCAAATTTCAAACTAGTAAATTCAGGACCAAAAGTAGGTTCTGTAGATTTGAATACTGTCACTATTAACTTCAGAGTTCCCCCAAAGCTCTGCTTGTACCAGTGGACTCCTCTACTGCTGAGCTCTTTGGGTATAGCACATGTTATAGTCGCTGGTTCACCAAGCTGAACAGTTTTCACTGGAACTACAGTATCTGAATTAAGAGAAAGCAGAAAAAAAAGTAACTTGAAGAGAAAAAAAGAAAAAAACAAATATTGTTTGATGTGGTAACCTATTAGTGCAAAACTACTTTAACAACAATTTATACATACCTATTTGACAGGTAAATACTTAAGAACATTTTTGACATTTTTAAAAAACAAAAAAGCACTTACATCCTTGGTGAAGAAAAAACAATGTAATCCATAAGATGATCATCGTGACAGTGTTTTCTCTTGGGGACCTCACCCGTATTTCAGTGAGTGGAGGAGGTAAGATGATTGTTTTAAGTCAGACAGTATCTGATTGGTTAACACACAATAGATTCAAAAGTACATTTCCTGTCATATTTGTCACCTCTCTTTCATCTTTTGTTACAACTGTCCATTTTTGTAACAATAGCGCTGTTGCCTCTATGGGATTGTTATTCTTGTCCTTAACCCTTAGGCACTCAAACAGGACTAAGCTCAGTCACTACTGCTATTTGTGGCATGAAGTGCAAGGTACACATATACAGACCCTTTCCAAAAAATTTGAATATCATGGAAAAGTTTACTTATTTCCATACTTCTATTCAAAATGTTAAACTTTCATAAATTATAGATTCAGGGCCCACAACTTAAATGATTTCAAGTATTTAGTTGTGCATTTATACATAATCTGGGCTTCCAGCTTATAAAACCCACAAAAACAGGAATTCAAAAAATTAGAATACTGTAGAAAACATCAGCGCAGCGCATGAATGTTTTAAATTGAGTATCACAAACAACTCATTTACTAAACTCAAAGCACCTGCACAGGTTTTCCCAGGTGTCATTAAATTGCTTCACTTTGGTTCAGTTGTCTCAGTTAGGTTCAATATATGGGGAAGACTGCAGACTTGACAACTGTCCAGAGGAGCATCATTGATACCCTCCATAGGATGGGTAAGCTACAAAAGTTCATAGCTAAAGAGGCTGGCTGTTCACAGAGTGCTGTGTCCAAGCATATCAATGGAAAGTCTAGTGGAAGGGCAAAATGTGGCAGGAGAAGATGCACCAGCAGAAGAGATGACTGTGGCCTTCAGTGGATTATCAAACAGAGAAGATTCAAGAATCTGGCAGAGATCCAGAAAGAGTGGAATGAGGCTGGAGTCACAGCTTCAAAAGCCACCACATTCAGACGGCTCTAGGAGATGGACTACAATTGTATTGTTCCTCAGGTCAAACCACTTCTGAGACTGAGCCAATGTTGGTAGCAACTCAACTGGGCCAAGGAGAAAGACTGGACTGTTGGCCAGTGGTCCAAGGTCCTCTTTCCTGATTAAAGTGTGCCTTTCATTTGGCAATCAAGGTCCAAGGGTTTGGAGGAAGACAGGTGAGGAACAGAAACCAAGCTGGTGGAGGTCCAGTGTGAAATATCCACAGTCAGTCATGATTTGGGGTGCAATGTATAGTGCAGGTGTTGGTAAACTCTGCTTTCTTAAATCAAAGGTAAGCCGTACAGACTTGGTGTAGGTTCCCCTGGGTATAGCCTGCGTTATGAAGTCTGGTTAGTAGCATTGTCTTGTTCTAACTGCTTTAGACAATATATCACCCTCTTCCTGTAAACACTTCCCGGGTCTCATTTCAGGGGCTCATAAGTATTTTTGTTACTGAGCAGTGACAAAATTTTCTCATGATAGTCTTTCTGGTTTAGCAAAACTGTGCACCTACCCTTGTCTGCCAGAAGGACAGTGTTGGGGAGTAACGGAATACACGTACCGCCGTTAAGTATTTAAAATACAAAATATGAGTAACTTTGTAACAAGTACTTTGTTGAAATATAGGGATTACACGGCGGTCTTTTGCTGTTTCATATGTTAAACTGTCCCCTCTTTTTTTTGGTAATTCCACGCCGGTGGAAACCCACAAAACACACATTAAGAGGCTCAAATGCCTGGGTCTCAATCTGGCGTCCCATGTCACCCCTACTTGCGGCCCGCATAATAAAGTGAAGAAATATTTTAAAAGATTATTTTTCAAAAAAAATTTTAATATGAGGGCAATAGGTAGAGGGTTACAGGCATCGCCCTGAAGAATGTAGCCTAATGGGCAGTGTAGCCCAGTTGTAAGTCAGCTATTATGACTCGACTGTGCACTGTGTTTGTGTTTTTCTCCAAACAATAAGTTCCGTTGGAGCAGCCTTTCAACGCCTCTCTCTGTCTCTCGCTAGCAAAGTTGACTCAGACAACAAAGTGAAGTTAGTTTTTGGCTACGAGCCCGACACAAACCCGACGTATTAGCCAGAGGTCCCTTTACTACGGTTTGAGCCGCAGTACGGTGTACATTTTAGGACATCGTCAGGTATCAGACAA
>NW_024583391.1:0-6686 GCF_018398535.1 Haplochromis burtoni
CAGTTTCTGATGGCACAGATTTCTGCCCATAAGGATCACTCAAGATTTCCCACACCACAAGATTCAAGATTCTTTATTTGTCACGTGCATAGTTATACAAGTACAACACGCAGTGAAATGTTACCTGTGCGAAAACAGAGAGAACAGTATATACAGTGAGTGATTATTAAACAAAGAGGACATTATGTGCAGTAAGTGAGTGAGTTATATATAAATCATGTCTGACAGACATGTCTGACTGTGACACTGTGAGTGTGTATGGATGAGTCAGCTTTGGGGCACATCTGCATCACAACACCAGTCATTCACTTAATTACAATAGACGCACACAGTATTATTAGTATATTACAGTATTATTATAAAAAAATGATCTGGATACAAATATTTCATTTCATTTATTTTTGTCCAGATTCCATTTCAAAGGTGCTACAGTGTGACTTATGCTTATACAATCATGCGTTCTTACAAACAAGCATCAGTGGATAAGCCATCCTCCATCACATATCCCACAGGGAAAGTTTTCACAAACAAACTGTAAAACCATTTGTTTGTATTTATTGAAACTTATATTTTGGTCAATCATATAAGTTCTTTCAATGTTTCACGAGTAACACGAAGTGTATTCATCTCGTATCAAAAGAGGTTCACATTCAAAGAGCTTCTTCAACATTGTGATTTGTAGCACCAGCTGTAACCTGACTGACAATCAAACTGCATACATGTGGTATCACACAAACTAAACTATTTTGAGATATCAATACTCAAGAAAAGTTTTTAAGTGTCAACGATATATTGGTTCCACTGTTTCCTGTTGATCTTAGCATTTAGAGTATTGAAACACATTTTAGAATTTTACTGGTTTTTGTCTTTTGCCCACAACTGAGACTGTTCGTCAGACCTAGGATCTGTGTATGTGACACTTGCAGTAACTAGCAGACACTTCTTGTTTCTTCGCAATGTTATGGCTGGGCACTAAACAAGCCAAAACTGTAACCTGTTACACACACACACAAACACGCACAGACACACACTTGGGCAAGAAATATATTCAGATGTTTTTTGTTGCGTTTTAACCATTTCATGAACCGAGCTCAGATGAATTATCATCCAGAAGAGACAACTGCAATCTTTGTAAAAAAAAAAAAAATGTGTAAAACACATTTACAATGTGAAACAGAGTAACAGGATACAATATTACCACTACCTGCATGAACCTCAGAGCAGGTGATTAAATCATCCCTCAACAGTAGAGACTGTTATATTGAAAGCACAAGCAGTTGTTGAAATGATGAGTTATGATAATGGCTCCATCTCGTGGCCATGTCTCTAACTGCTAAAGAGCAGAAAGAGTGAAGAGGGCTCCTGCAATTAGGAGTCCACCAAATTGTTTGGATTCAGTGACGCTGTGAAGTCAGCATGTGCTGATTTTTCATTGGTTACCCGAAAGAACGTGTTCTGTGCAAAGTGAGATTTAGTAAACAGCAAGACTGATTTAAAAGCACAATTCTTGAGTGAAAGGTGTTGAGTGAACAAGGCTGCATGTCACTGCTGCAAGGTGAAGAGTTCAACCACTAGAGGGCAGCAGACATAAAATTTTTATAGTTTTTCAGTTAGTATTTTACAATTTTTCAAATGTAAAATACTAACTTGTTCAGACAGCTATAGTTTATAAATGCATAAAGTATTTAAAGAGGAAGGAAGTTTGGGTTCAGTTTGAAACCTGCATGATGTGTAAAACCAATGAACACGAACCAAATGCCATTTTATCATAATCTGACATGCTGGCCAGGAATTTGACATACCAGTGTATACCCTGTCTGCTTTGTCTCTATTTGGCAAATGAATTGCACTCCAAAAGGCCTGCTAAGGTTCTAGGCACACCCTAAAAGAGTCATAAGGAATACATCAATCAATCAATTAGTGTTTATTTCCATAGCACATTTAAAAAGGACCTGTGTCCATCAAAGTGCTTCACAAAAGTGCCGCAATGCAGGTTACAACAAAAGACAACAAAAACAGTTATAGTTACAGCAACAGTTACAGTTATGTAGCACAAATGCAGACCAGGTGGAAGTCTGAACTAACTTGCTTCAAAGGCTAGATTAAGCAAGTGAGTTTTTAAGCGCAATTTAAACGATTGTATGGACGTCAGTCAGAGCACATATTCACAAAGTCAGGCCACATAAAAATTAATGAACTAATCTGGCTAAACATGGTCCCTGGGTCTAGGTTTAGGAGTTTTGGGATGTTTTTCTAGTTTTGTATTTTTGATTATCTTTGTTTCATGATTCTATATTCTGCATATATTATATTTACATTTGTCTTGTTTCTTAGTTTTATGGGTGTTGCATCAGGGTTTTCTTGGAGAGTGTTAAGGGTTTCTGGTTAAGGGTGCTTTCTTGGAGCAGCATATTCTGGTGTATTCCTTTATATTTGTATTTTCAGGTTTTAATTCTCTTGTTTATTTCTGTTCTTGGTTTTAGTCTGGTTTGTGTTATTCCTTGAATCCCCATTCCTCCCTCCTTCGTGGTTCTGTGTCTGGCTTAGTCCATAACTACCGCCCCATCGCTAAGTTACTTTTACTTTTACTTAATGAGCAGCTGTTTAAGATAATGAAAGGCAAACATTTATTATATAAACATCTGATTTTGGGTAAAAAACAAAACAAAAAACAAAACAATGCTGCTTTGCCTGTCCTTATGAAAAAACATTTTAATTGAGAGTATCTATAATAAGACATACATACGTAAGTACACAGGTGTCTGCTATTATCATCTTACAACTTAACTTAACACCCCCCAAACACACACACTCCCTACTATGAACAAATAATGACATACACAAAACAATCTGATTGAAACCTGGGCATTATTTATGATCAACATCTCAGCTTTAAGGAAAATATCCAAAGTCTGTCCAGTTTTATAAGATTGGAGGCTAAGCTGTTGTACTCAGATCAAACTGTTTTCACTTTTGTGACTGATAAAATTTGTGGTATTCCAGCCTTACTAATGAATTCATATTTTCATATGTTTCACATTCGCATTTTGCTGTCTGCATTCATAAAGCCTGCATGAAACAGAAACAGCAAGAATGCATGAACCAAAGCATCTCTGTAAGAGTGCATCGTCTGTTTTTCTGTTTCCTGCCATGCTATTCTTTGCTTTACTCTAACTGTTTCTAATGTGTATAAATAGAAATGCCTCTCTCTGTCAGTTTTTCTCTTCTTTGATTGTTCATCATGTATTTCTGCTTTTACAGTTTTAAATTTCTGGTGTTCCTTTCTGTTAAATTATCTGTGGTTAGACTGTCTTTTCTGTTTGTTTCATCTGCCAGTCCGTTTTGGGTGCACTTTTTGTAAACAGCAGGACTTTCTCACATGGCTGATGCTGATGCATAAGATAACATTTTTCTCATCTTTGCATGCCACACTTCTTCCATTGTGCAGCATTCACACGTGCACCATGGCCTTGATTAGCTTGCAGAGACTTCCTGTGTTTTTGAAAGAATGAGTTATTGCACGAGTTGTTAGATGTTAGGCATTCAATACACTGCATAGGACATTTTTTTGAATTTTCCCCATTTGATACATTTAGAAAAGCAGGGCATTTTGTTGTATCTGTAAACACATTCAACAGAGACAACATTTTGTCAAGTTGTAAAAACTTACATTACTGCATTAAAATGACAAGTTGAATCACTGGAAATCAGATGAATTGTTTTCATGGTGTCCCATGATACACTTTTTTCTTCACTCACCTCTTCTCACTTCCTAAGAGTTGATACACCAGGCTGCGTTTAATCATTAATCTCTGGTTCTCTTCTGTAGTGTGGCTTCTGTCCTGTCCCACTGCCCCCACCCCTAACTGGTCACAGCATATGGCTCCACCCTCCCTGAACCTGGTTCTGCTGGAGGTTTCTTCCTGTTTTTCCTTCCCACTGTTGCCATGTGCTTGCTCTTACACTATAAAGCACCTTGAGGCACATTTAGTTGTGATTTGTTGCTATATCAATATAACTGAACTGAATTAGTGAACTATTAAGTTGGATTTGATAACGTGTGATAACTGAAGGTGCTGAGGAAATAAAACTGCTACATCTGCACTAAGAGTTGTAACAAGATTTAGAAAGTACCATCCTCTCTTACTCATGCCCCATTCAACTTCATTATCTAATAAGCCATTTCCTGTAGAAGGAGCACAGCAATGTCTTTTTCTGTACTGAGCTCATGTAACATTGCTCACCTTTATCGCATTTAAAGTTTCTATTCTCCTATACTCTCCTTATCTTTAAAACACAATATATGAATATATCTCCATCAGGGATTGTCTGTGATTTCTAAAGACTGTCTTTCAATGGGTTCACGGAAAAAGTAATTGGTCTTCTGTAAGTAATATGCCCGCTGATCATCATTCTTTGAGAACTGAGAACTGTAACAACAAAACATCCTTGAACATTTCTTCTTCTTTTTCAACATTTACAGCATTCAAATAACCTGAAATCTTGCTTTGATTTACAGCTTCAGTTTTCATTCACCTTGCCTGTCCACTGCTTTGATTTGCCTCCACTTCTCTTTCCCTTTTGCCACAGCTTCTGCATTTCACTTCGTCATCCTCCTGCACTGTTTACAAGTCCATTTTCACACCACCATGGAGAGCTGTTTGCTGGTTGTTATCTACAGCACTATCTGTGACTAGGTGTTCATTTGCATCACAACCTGCAGATCATTGCTTACAATAACCACTGTCACCAGCCTTCTACTGCTTCCTTGAACCACTGGCCTGAGCCTGCAACTCACTTGTTCCATTGTCCACTGTTATTTAGGCAGGCAGTATGAGCACTGCTGTCAAAGCACAACATGTGTAACTGAGCTGGGACAATAATAGTACACAAATCATTGCCACATTTAATTCTTTTAGACACTGAAATGTCTTTCAAAGGGTCATTCATATGTATAAATATCTGTCTTTAAAGAGACTGAACGTGTTGGAGTCTGATCTCTTTGCAACCAAGATGATCTGTTCATCTGGAATTAAGGAGGTGGGCAACAGATCCACACAGAGGATACAAACAACGGAGAGACAGCTGCCAACAAGTAATTCAATACCACACCGCTCTCAACCAAAACCTGAACATCTTCGTCTCAAAGAAAACAACAGCCCTGTAGACTTCTCTTACCCTCTCAAGAAAGCAATTCTGAAAAGAGAAGCAGTGCAAACATCCACTCATTCAGTAGCTACACACACCCTCAGAGAGGAAGTTGTTTCCATCCTGGTTTTGGAACAGCAGGCTCTACTCCAACTTTCTGCTCAATAAAGTTTGTCACCATATATTTCCTCTGTAGTTGAGTGACTTTTGTATGACTTCAGCATCACAACTGGTGTATCTGTTTTTAAACTCTGCATAAAACACATAATAAAAATCAGTTGAAAAGAAAAAACATGGCTGACTCCTGACTTTAGAAATATTTGGCAGTAAACGCACTAATTCCAAATGTTGTACTAAAAGACAAAAACCTGTTGTTTCATAAAGTTTTCATGTGTGTGAGCTTGAGATGCTTTTGAATTGAACATTAAAAGTTCAAAGTGTCTGTGTCTGTGGGATTTCTTCTTAGTTTTATCTGGACCACAAAATGACAACCAAACCACATGTATCTGTTCTCACTCTGACAACATGGAAACATTAAAAAACAAACACACAAAAAAAACCATTTCACAGTGTTTCACAGCTGGTACACTACTTTGACACTTTGGTTGAGGTTTCGTCTTTCCACAAGAGGAAGTGATCTGAAGGTGTTGCATGCAAGCACATTTGCCCTAATTTCTTTGTCCATTCTGTCATCAGACTTCGTAGTTTTAAGAAGATGACTTCTGGTTTTAAGCATTCACTCTCTAATATAATAGCAGCTGAGCTTTTTGAAAGCTTATAAATCCACTTTCTGATAAGACAGCACAATCTGCAACAGACATGTTCTTCACAGAAGCTGAATGTTTGTTCTGGGTTTTTGTTCTCTGTCTCTCAGGTAGGAAAGATTCTGTTTTCCCAGATCGCTTAATTCATTGTCCACTTTGTATGTATCAGTGTAAATGCTGCATTAATGCATAGGTAACAGTTTATGGTTGTAGATATTTGAGGTTGTTTTTTACTGTTGTTTATTTTAAGCCATAATAACGATTTTTTTTTTTACTCTATAAGGTCAGTCCTCCTGTCCTTTCACAGTCACCACAGAAAAAATAGCCTGTTTTTGTATTCGTTACAGCTGGTTTATCAGATTGTTTACCTTTCCATTCTATCAAATACTGCAGTTTTATGAAAGCTGCTAGTTTCTAAAAATTGATGTACTAAATGTTCCTTTGCATCAGTGCTTTGAAGTACTGGGTTTGGGCCATAGTGAGATAAGTCTCTCATTCCAAGCTTGTGTCAAATTCATATCAGTAAATGATCACTCTGTGTTACAATTAAAAACATATGATCAGCACATTTTAAAATGTGCTGGAGAACTACTGTAACCCAAACTGTGGTCTTCTACCAGTGGCAACCATGTAGAAGCTTAAAACTGTGAGAAAAAGAGAAAATAAAAAGCAAGAACTGTTACGTTCCATTGTGGCATTAGAGCTGTCAACGTTAACACATTAATATGTCATTGCAATATCATAATGACATATTAATGTGCTAACGTTGACATC
>NW_024583391.1:6711-53955 GCF_018398535.1 Haplochromis burtoni
TAGATTAACAGTATAGATATATGTTGTGGTGTTGTGCGTGTAGGGACGTGGCCTGTGTGGTTGTGTGTGTTTAGGATCTTGTTCAACGTTTAATCCATAATATGTCATTGGCAATTATTCATAATGACATCCATAAGTGTAATTTATTTGAATTATATATATATGGGTCGTGTTTTTAGTGGCGGTGTTGTTAGGTTATGATCAACCTGTTAGCTACATCAACTATTCATCTATATTTTATTGCAATCGACATGCCTACACTTATATATTGTATTAAATCGTTGACCTACCAGTCATCTAATGCAATTCATAGTGAGAAGTAACAGCTTAAATAATGCTCTTACGTATTCACTCGTTTTTCTCTACAGTTTTAGCTTCTAACATGGCTTTTTAAACAACTGGTTCTATAAACCACAGTCCTGAAGTTTCACAGTTTTAGTTCCTCATGCACATTTTTTATTAATATTGTGCACTGTTATCTAATAATGTGTTTTCAATTTCGTGTGATATCAGGTATGTGATGCAGTGTCTTAGTCTTCTTTGAATGCGTCCTAATTCCATTATTACTGATATGAATTTGACACAAGCTTGGAATGAGAGACTTATCTCACTATGGCCCAAACCCAGTACTTCAAAGCACTGATGCAAAGGAACATTTAGTACATCAATTTTTAGAAACTAGCAGCTTTCATAAAACTGCAGTATTTGATAGAATGGAAAGGTAAACAATCTGATAAACCAGCTGTAACGAATACAAAAACAGGCTATTTTTTCTGTGGTGACTGTGAAAGGACAGGAGGACTGACCTTATAGAGTAAAAAAAAAAATCGTTATTATGGCTTAAAATAAACAACAGTAAAAAACAACCTCAAATATCTACAACCATAAACTGTTACCTATGCATTAATGCAGCATTTACACTGATACATACAAAGTGGACAATGAATTAAGCGATCTGGGAAAACAGAATCTTTCCTACCTGAGAGACAGAGAACAAAAACCCAGAACAAACATTCAGCTTCTGTGAAGAACATGTCTGTTGCAGATTGTGCTGTCTTATCAGAAAGTGGATTTATAAGCTTTCAAAAAGCTCAGCTGCTATTATATTAGAGAGTGAATGCTTAAAACCAGAAGTCATCTTCTTAAAACTACGAAGTCTGATGACAGAATGGACAAAGAAATTAGGGCAAATGTGCTTGCATGCAACACCTTCAGATCACTTCCTCTTGTGGAAAGACGAAACCTCAACCAAAGTGTCAAAGTAGTGTACCAGCTGTGAAACACTGTGAAATGGTTTTTTTTGTGTGTTTGTTTTTTAATGTTTCCATGTTGTCAGAGTGAGAACAGATACATGTGGTTTGGTTGTCATTTTGTGGTCCAGATAAAACTAAGAAGAAATCCCACAGACACAGACACTTTGAACTTTTAATGTTCAATTCAAAAGCATCTCAAGCTCACACACATGAAAACTTTATGAAACAACAGGTTTTTGTCTTTTAGTACAACATTTGGAATTAGTGCGTTTACTGCAAAATATTTCTAAAGTCAGGAGTCAGCCATGTTTTTTCTTTTCAACTGATTTTTATTATGTGTTTTATGCAGAGTTTAAAAACAGATACACCAGTTGTGATGCTGAAGTCATACAAAAGTCACTCAACTACAGAGGAAATATATGGTGACAAACTTTATTGAGCAGAAAGTTGGAGTAGAGCCTGCTGTTCCAAAACCAGGATGGAAACAACTTCCTCTCTGAGGGTGTGTGTAGCTACTGAATGAGTGGATGTTTGCACTGCTTCTCTTTTCAGAATTGCTTTCTTGAGAGGGTAAGAGAAGTCTACAGGGCTGTTGTTTTCTTTGAGACGAAGATGGTCAGGTTTTGGTTGAGAGCGGTGTGGTATTGAATTACTTGTTGGCAGCTGTCTCTCCGTTGTTTGTATCCTCTGTGTGGATCTGTTGCCCACCTCCTTAATTCCAGATGAACAGATCATCTTGGTTGCAAAGAGATCAGACTCCAACACGTTCAGTCTCTTTAAAGACAGATATTTATACATATGAATGACCCTTTGAAAGACATTTCAGTGTCTAAAAGAATTAAATGTGGCAATGATTTGTGTACTATTATTGTCCCAGCTCAGTTACACATGTTGTGCTTTGACAGCAGTGCTCATACTGCCTGCCTAAATAACAGTGGACAATGGAACAAGTGAGTTGCAGGCTCAGGCCAGTGGTTCAAGGAAGCAGTAGAAGGCTGGTGACAGTGGTTATTGTAAGCAATGATCTGCAGGTTGTGATGCAAATGAACACCTAGTCACAGATAGTGCTGTAGATAACAACCAGCAAACAGCTCTCCATGGTGGTGTGAAAATGGACTTGTAAACAGTGCAGGAGGATGACGAAGTGAAATGCAGAAGCTGTGGCAAAAGGGAAAGAGAAGTGGAGGCAAATCAAAGCAGTGGACAGGCAAGGTGAATGAAAACTGAAGCTGTAAATCAAAGCAAGATTTCAGGTTATTTGAATGCTGTAAATGTTGAAAAAGAAGAAGAAATGTTCAAGGATGTTTTGTTGTTACAGTTCTCAGTTCTCAAAGAATGATGATCAGCGGGCATATTACTTACAGAAGACCAATTACTTTTTCCGTGAACCCATTGAAAGACAGTCTTTAGAAATCACAGACAATCCCTGATGGAGATATATTCATATATTGTGTTTTAAAGATAAGGAGAGTATAGGAGAATAGAAACTTTAAATGCGATAAAGGTGAGCAATGTTACATGAGCTCAGTACAGAAAAAGACATTGCTGTGCTCCTACAGGAAATGGCTTATTAGATAATGAAGTTGAATGGGGCATGAGTAAGAGAGGATGGTACTTTCTAAATCTTGTTACAACTCTTAGTGCAGATGTAGCAGTTTTATTTCCTCAGCACCTTCAGTTATCACACGTTATCAAATCCAACTTAATAGTTCACTAATTCAGTTCAGTTATATTGATATAGCAACAAATCACAACTAAATGTGCCTCAAGGTGCTTTATAGTGTAAGAGCAAGCACATGGCACAAGGAAAAACAGGAAGAAACCTCCAGCAGAACCAGGTTCAGGGAGGGTGGAGCCATATGCTGTGACCAGTTAGGGGTGGGGGCAGTGGGACAGGACAGAAGCCACACTACAGAAGAGAACCAGAGATTAATGATTAAACGCAGCCTGGTGTATCAACTCTTAGGAAGTGAGAAGAGGTGAGTGAAGAAAAAAGTGTATCATGGGACACCATGAAAACAATTCATCTGATTTCCAGTGATTCAACTTGTCATTTTAATGCAGTAATGTAAGTTTTTACAACTTGACAAAATGTTGTCTCTGTTGAATGTGTTTACAGATACAACAAAATGCCCTGCTTTTCTAAATGTATCAAATGGGGAAAAAATGTCCTATGCAGTGTATTGAATGCCTAACATCTAACAACTCGTGCAATAACTCATTCTTTCAAAAACACAGGAAGTCTCTGCAAGCTAATCAAGGCCATGGTGCACGTGTGAATGCTGCACAATGGAAGAAGTGTGGCATGCAAAGATGAGAAAAATGTTATCTTATGCATCAGCATCAGCCATGTGAGAAAGTCCTGCTGTTTACAAAAAGTGCACCCAAAACGGACTGGCAGATGAAACAAACAGAAAAGACAGTCTAACCACAGATAATTTAACAGAAAGGAACACCAGAAATTTAAAACTGTAAAAGCAGAAATACATGATGAACAACCAAAGAAGAGAAAAACTGACAGAGAGAGGCATTTCTATTTATACACATTAGAAACAGTTAGAGTAAAGCAAAGAATAGCATGGCAGGAAACAGAAAAACAGACGATGCACTCTTACAGAGATGCTTTGGTTCATGCATTCTTGCTGTTTCTGTTTCATGCAGGCTTTATGAATGCAGACAGCAAAATGCGAATGTGAAACATATGAAAATATGAATTCATTAGTAAGGCTGGAATACCACAAATTTTATCAGTCACAAAAGTGAAAACAGTTTGATCTGAGTACAACAGCTTAGCCTCCAATCTTATAAAACTGGACAGACTTTGGATATTTTCCTTAAAGCTGAGATGTTGATCATAAATAATGCCCAGGTTTCAATCAGATTGTTTTGTGTATGTCATTATTTGTTCATAGTAGGGAGTGTGTGTGTTTGGGGGGTGTTAAGTTAAGTTGTAAGATGATAATAGCAGACACCTGTGTACTTACGTATGTATGTCTTATTATAGATACTCTCAATTAAAATGTTTTTTCATAAGGACAGGCAAAGCAGCATTGTTTTGTTTTTTGTTTTGTTTTTTACCCAAAATCAGATGTTTATATAATAAATGTTTGCCTTTCATTATCTTAAACAGCTGCTCATTAAGTAAAAGTAAAAGTAACTTAGCGATGGGGCGGTAGTTATGGACTAAGCCAGACACAGATGCTTGGTTTTTTTTGTTGTTTTTTTTTTTTTTTTTTTTTTTTTTTTTTTTTTGTTTTTTTTTTTTTTTTTTTTTTTTTTTTTTTTTTTTTTTTTTATTTTTTTTTTTTTCTTTTTTTTTTTTTTTTGTTTTATGTTGTTAAGGAGGGAGGAATGGGATTCAAGGAATAACACAAACCAGACTAAAACCAAGAACAGAAATAAACAAGAGAATTAAAACCTGAAAATACAAATATAAAGGAATACACCAGAATATGCTGCTCCAAGAAAGCACCCTTAACCAGAAACCCTTAACACTCTCCAAGAAAACCCTGATGCAACACCCATAAAACTAAGAAACAAGACAAATGTAAATATAATATATGCAGAATATAGAATCATGAAACAAAGATAATCAAAAATACAAAACTAGAAAAACATCCCAAAACTCCTAAACCTAGACCCAGGGACCATGTTTAGCCAGATTAGTTCATTAATTTTTATGTGGCCTGACTTTGTGAATATGTGCTCTGACTGACGTCCATACAATCGTTTAAATTGCGCTTAAAAACTCACTTGCTTAATCTAGCCTTTGAAGCAAGTTAGTTCAGACTTCCACCTGGTCTGCATTTGTGCTACATAACTGTAACTGTTGCTGTAACTATAACTGTTTTTGTTGTCTTTTGTTGTAACCTGCATTGCGGCACTTTTGTGAAGCACTTTGATGGACACAGGTCCTTTTTAAATGTGCTATGGAAATAAACACTAATTGATTGATTGATGTATTCCTTATGACTCTTTTAGGGTGTGCCTAGAACCTTAGCAGGCCTTTTGGAGTGCAATTCATTTGCCAAATAGAGACAAAGCAGACAGGGCATACACTGGTATGTCAAATTCCTGGCCAGCATGTCAGATTATGATAAAATGGCATTTGGTTCGTGTTCATTGGTTTTACACATCATGCAGGTTTCAAACTGAACCCAAACTTCCTTCCTCTTTAAATACTTTATGCATTTATAAACTATAGCTGTCTGAACAAGTTAGTATTTTACATTTGAAAAATTGTAAAATACGAACTGAAAAACTATAAAAATTTTATGTCTGCTGCCCTCTAGTGGTTGAACTCTTCACCTTGCAGCAGTGACATGCAGCCTTGTTCACTCAACACCTTTCACTCAAGAATTGTGCTTTTAAATCAGTCTTGCTGTTTACTAAATCTCACTTTGCACAAAACACATTCTTTCGGGTAACCAATGAAAAATCAGCACATGCTGACTTCACAGCGTCACTGAATCCAAACAATTTGGTGGACTCCTAATTGCAGGAGCCCTCTTCACTCTTTCTGCTCTTTAGCAGTTAGAGACATGGCCACGAGATGGAGCCATTATCATAACTCATCATTTCAACAACTGCTTGTGCTTTCAATATAACAGTCTCTACTGTTGAGGGATGATTTAATCACCTGCTCTGAGGTTCATGCAGGTAGTGGTAATATTGTATCCTGTTACTCTGTTTCACATTGTAAATGTGTTTTACACATTTTCTTTTTTTTTTTACAAAGATTGCAGTTGTCTCTTCTGGATGATAATTCATCTGAGCTCAGTTCATGAAATGGTTAAAACGCAACAAAAAACATCTGAATATATTTCTTGCCCAAGTGTGTGTCTGTGCGTGTTTGTGTGTGTGTGTAACAGGTTACAGTTTTGGCTTGTTTAGTGCCCAGCCATAACATTGCGAAGAAACAAGAAGTGTCTGCTAGTTACTGCAAGTGTCACATACACAGATCCTAGGTCTGACGAACAGTCTCAGTTGTGGGCAAAAGACAAAAACCAGTAAAATTCTAAAATGTGTTTCAATACTCTAAATGCTAAGATCAACAGGAAACAGTGGAACCAATATATCGTTGACACTTAAAAACTTTTCTTGAGTATTGATATCTCAAAATAGTTTAGTTTGTGTGATACCACATGTATGCAGTTTGATTGTCAGTCAGGTTACATCGCTCGCGTGCTACAAACCGACAATGTGAAGAAGTCTCTTTGAACAGTGAAGCTCTTTGATAAGAGATAAATACACTTCCCGTTACTGTGAACATGATAAACTTATAAATTAATAATCATAAGTTGGATCAACTAAATACTGAACATGAGTTTATGGTGGTGTTCATTGTTTGTGAACACTTTCCCTCTGGGATATGTGATGGAGCAGGCTCATCCACTGGATGTCTTGTTTGTAAGAACAGCATGTCGTCATAAGCATAAGTCACACTGAAGCAGTTCTTGTGATGGAATCTGAAGCAAAAAGTAAATACAATGAAATATTTGTACAGATATTATTTTTATAATAATACTGTAATATACTAATAATACTGTGTGCGTCTATTGTAATTAAGTGAATGACTGGTGTTGTGATGCAGATGTGCCCCAAAGCTGACTCATCCATACACACTCACAGTGTCACAGTCAGACATGTCTGTCAGACATGATTTATATATAACTCACTCACTTACTGCACATAATGTCCTCTTTGTTTAATAATCACTCACTGTATATACTGTTCTCTCTGTTTTCGCACAGGTAACATTTCACTGCGTGTTGTACTTGTATAACTATGCACGTGACAAATAAAGAATCTTGAATCTTGTGGTGTGGGAAATCTTGAGTGATCCTTATGGGCAGAAATCTGTGCCATCAGAAACTGCGTTTGAATAAGTTCAATTTGAATTTGAATTGCTCAGATTGAATCTGAATTGTAACTTGAATAAATGCTTTTGAAAACTGAATTTGAATTAGTCTAATTTGAAATTGAATTTATGGTTTGAAAATGATCATCACTAAATTGAAATTGAATTTTATATTTTGAAAATGAATTGATTTGCTTTGAAACTGCATTTTATCCTTTAAAAATTCAGCTCTCGAATAATTTCAGTTTCACTTCTCACCATTCAGTTTCAGTTCTACAATTCAATTTCAGTTCCAAAATTCAGTTTTTTGGAACTTACATCCGGTTCCGGTTCAAGCGCAGATTAATAGAACTACGTTTTACTAGCGGACCGAAAGTGTTACTGACGGGAATCTACAGCGTCTTGAGCTGAATTAAGACTTCAGAAGTCATTCGTCATGTCGAATGACCAGCGGATAAACTCTCAGGTTGGTAATAAATGTATTACATGTATAAGAACAAGCGTCATGTTAACAAATGATAGCCGTAAGGTAACTTTTATGCTTATTGTACTGATAAACTCGAATTGTATTTTCGCGATATAATTTACGCGATAGTTATAATAACTTATCGCGAATTAGATCCTCGCCCTCTCGGTCTGCTTCAAAAAAAAAAAAAATAATAAAGATATGCTTTTCAGCCAATCCAAATTATTATAGGGTAGGCCGGGGGGCTCCAGAAGCCAACCAATATCTAGCCGCTCGTTCACGTCGTTGTTGATTTACGCAAAATCAAGGTTGCCAATGCTCGCACGTTGTTGTTTGGGAAAGTCATCAGCGTGGTAATGTATCCATGCGTTCTAATGGATGAAATGAGTCTTTGTTTTTTTTTTCCGACTCTAGAAATATATCATACTTTTTTTAAATATCACTGTTTTTTGATATAATGCTCTAAAGTAACATAACATAGACTGAGATTGGAATTTCTTTTTATTTTCAGTTTATTGTATATTGACAAAAGTTTAGTCTATTTTGTCTGTTCTTCTGTAAATACAAACTAATATTTATTTAGGAATTTAATATTTTGGTTTTAAGTAATTGACATGTTTAGTAGATTTTTTCGTTTTCTATTTGAAACTTCTTAAACTGCATTACGCTCCTTTTGTCTGTTAGTTTTGCTCTTTTAATTAATAATTATAATCTACCAGTTTACCAGTAGATCTGGTTTTTTTCGAATATTAGATTTTTCATTATTTCTACTGTATATTGTTTTTTCATTTTTCAGCTGATTAATCAGATTCTATCATCGATAAAGCCAAATAACTATTTTATTTGTTATAATTTAAAATGTGCGTTTCTCACAAATAAAATGTAAATATTGTTATCAGCAGCTTTTTTATTTAATATTTATTCCTCCAGAATAAGTTTCATACCATAATCGGACTTTTGTAATGGATGGTGAAGTTCAACAGGTTATATTGACTTATAGAACATGAGACTTTTCAGAATATAGAAGCCATAATATGCAATAACTTTATCACAAAGGCCAGCCTAAATAGTTTTATTAAGTTTTCTATAACAACTCACAAACAAAACAGACTAAATTGTCAATTCCACTTAGAAACAAAATATTAATTCTAAAAATAAATCTTAGTTTGTTTTACAGAAGAACAGACAAAACTGACTAACTTTTGTCAATATCAAATAAACTGAGAACTAAAAGGAAATTCTCAATCTCTCCTTGTTGTATAGCTGAGCTTTTCAAACAGTTTTAACAGTTACTTTAGTCTGACAAAAGCCGAATGACGAATTAGCGCTTCCAGTCAGAGACTGAGGCTACGTCCACACGTACACGGGTATTTTTGAAAACTGAGATTTTCCGTTTTCGTTTTAAAAAATAATCCCGTCCACACATAAAGGCAGAAATGAAGGAAAACGCTGCTATGAACATGCCAAAGCAGCAGGTGGCGCTAGATTCCTAACCGTGCAGAAATGTTGGCCAATCAGAAGTCTAGAAGCCTCGGTGGGAAAAAGTAAACAAAGCTGGGGCATAGAAGCAGAACCGAGTCGTATGTGTGGAGGGACAGTAACTGTGTGTATATGTAAGCATTTAAACACTGCAGAGAGTAGAATTAACAGTAACAGTATTGTAGAAATTCATTTCACCAAAACAATAACGTGGCGCACAGTGTGACGCATGCACCAGTTTATTGTATTTCCAGACTTGCTTTCGGCACAATTTACAGTGCACGCTACTCTGTTTTTTGTCAGACTTGAAATAGCCGAAATACCTTCACACTACGGAACTTCTTTGGCTCTTCCGTTCGACAATCTCTCCGGCGTTGGAACCATCATCTGTTTTCTCTTCGGTAACCTTCGGTCACGCTCGGTTGATTTTTCTAGTCGGCACACTCATTTCCTCCATTACCGGCGACGGTGGCTGGCTGCTTCCCAAACAAATACACATGTGCGGCTTGGCACTTGTGCTGTACGTAACAAGTCACGCGACGTGACGCTGCGGCTGTGATTGGTTCGGCTCTGCGCTACTTAATTTGGATTGGCTGACCTTTTTTTTTTTTTTTTTTTTTTTAAGAGGACAAGAGCGGCGAGGTCTATCGCGATAGTTTAATTTCTCTATCGAGTAAAAGTTATATCGCGATACATATCGTTATCGTTCTATCGCCCAGCTCTAACGTACATAACTTTTATGCTTATTGTAGCTGTTAGCTAAAAACGCTAATTTAGCGTAGTTTGCCCTGAATTCAGCTTTGACAAACAAATATGATCGACTGTTTCTAGTAGAATTCCAAAGTTGTCATCTTGTACCCTCTCAGAGTACCCCCTCTGTATGCTTGCAGAGACCCCTACAGTAGGGAAACATGCAAAACGGTGTCCAAACCTTTGTATTTTAGCTTTATTTATGTCTTACACAGCATCCCAACTCTTTAGCTAACTTAATAACTTTAGCTAAAGTGAATAGTTAGTCTAATTCATTAGTGCAGCATTACTGGATCACCTCTGTTTGAAGTGATATAATGTGATATACAACTATCACTGTGTTTAACTACCATAATAATTCTTAGGGTACTGAGTGCATGCTTAATTAGATTTTTTTTTTTTAAAGCATACTGCTCCATTACTATGTTTGACAGGCTGAAGTTGTCGGGTCACCTCCTAAATCGACCATCTTTTACAGGTGTTTTGTGCCAGAAATGGAGTGTCCACTGAAGACTGAAGATACTGAATCTCTACGCCTTGCCATTGATCCCTCTTGTGCCTTCATCTAGACAAGAGACATTAACTTAACCACTCTCATATGCTCTGTACCTACATCACCTTCCCTGACAGTCGTAGCTTGGCTCATCTGAGGGTGAAATTATAAGAATGTGTTATTTTGCAAAGTGCTCTCTAGGGTTCCTAAATAAAATATGGCATTGAGGTCATTTCTTTTGAATTAATCCCTTCTTCTGAAATATAAGAACCTCTCCTGGTTTTA
Source organism: Haplochromis burtoni (assembly GCF_018398535.1). Classification (NCBI taxonomy): domain Eukaryota; kingdom Metazoa; phylum Chordata; class Actinopteri; order Cichliformes; family Cichlidae; genus Haplochromis; species Haplochromis burtoni. The sequence goes on from NW_024583391.1 coordinate 17,298, forward strand.
ATGGCACTTTGGATTTCCTTACTTTCTGTTCCACTTCCAAACCCAAATAGATGCTGACAAGCTGACACAGTAACATGGAAGAGGGAAAGACGTTGGAAAGGACTACTACAAATAAACCTAATGCCTAACAATGAAAAGTGTAAAATAAGAACAATAATAATAATAATAATAATAAAGATAAAAGATGAAGTAACAAGTTTTTAGTTTTGTTTATTCCAAATGATCATCCAGATGTCTGTGACATGTGATGACAAACACCATAATGGAAGGCCTTAGTCATCACATGCTTAAACTCATCATATATTTTTGCATATGCTGAACAGGCAGTCAGACATGCTGTAACTGTGGGGTAGAAAACAGCATGAACACCATACGGCAGGGGTCTCAAACTCCAGTCCTCGAGGGCATGGAAAAGTTGCATGACACTGTCTTAGACCCCTTGTATGCTTGCAGAGACCCCTACATTTGAGACCCCTGTCATATGGAATATGACAGGTGTGGTTGAACTGCATGAAGACTCTGAAGTTTCTCTTCTCTTCTGGCAGGACAGGAATGTGGCCTTGTCCTGTGAGCCACTGTAAGGATGTACTTAGAGTAGAACTGGACTGTCACCGGCCTCAGGCTCTTCACCCTTTTCAAAGACAAAGCAGTCATTTAGATAAAATATTAGATATTGTTTACCTGTAAATGCACAAAGTAAATTTAGAAATGTAATTATTGTCAAGAGTGAACAAGCACTGATAGTGTAATCTACAGCTGTGGCCAAACGTTTAGAGAATGAGAAGTGTTGTTTGCTTATTTACAAAGTTTGCTGTTTCAGTGATAGTTGTATATCACATTATATCACTTCAAACAGAGGTGATCCAGTAATGCTGCACTAATGAATTAGACTAACTATTCACTTTAGCTAAAGTTATTAAGTTAGCTAAAGAGTTGGGATGCTGTGTAAGACATAAATAAAGCTAAAATACAAAGGTTTGGGCACTGTCTTGCATGTTTCCCTACTGTAGGGGTCTCTGCAAGCATACAGAGGGGGTACTCTGAGAGGGTCCAAGATGACAACTTTGGAATTCTACTAGAAACAGTCGATCATATTTGTTTGTCAAAGCTGAATTCAGGGCAAACTACGCTAAATTAGCGTTTTTAGCTAACAGCTACAATAAGCATAACAGTTACTGTACGGCTATCATTTGTTAACATGACGCTTGTTCTTATACATGTAATACATTTATTACCAACCTGAGAGTTCATCCGCTGGTCATTCGACATGACGAATGACTTCTGAAGTCTTAATTCAGCTCAAGACGCTGTAGATTCCCGTCAGTAACACTTTCGGTCCGCTAGTAAAACGTAGTTCTATTAATCTGCGCTTGAACCGGAACCGGATGTAAGTTCCAAAAAACTGAATTTTGGAACTGAAACTGAATGGTGAGAAGTGAAACTGAAATTATTCGAGAGCTGAATTTTTAAAGGATAAAATGCAGTTTCAAAGCAAATCAATTCATTTTCAAAATATAAAATTCAATTTCAATTTAGTGATGATCATTTTCAAACCATAAATTCAATTTCAAATTAGACTAATTCAAATTCAGTTTTCAAAAGCATTTATTCAAGTTACAATTCAGATTCAATCTGAGCAATTCAAATTCAAATTGAACTTATTCAAATTCAGTTTCTGATGGCACAGATTTCTGCCCATAGATCCTTTTCTAACTTCCTATAGGGAAGCTAACTGAAAAGGTCTCCAACTTAAAGACTGGTTGACATCCAGTGGATTTTCTGAGAATAACATATCAAAACAAAGTGGTAGAAATAGCTTCAAACAGTGTTAAGTTCATTTCAGTGCATGTTTCAGAAACATATAGGGACTCAAAGTGTGCTCTACCACTTTGAGTTGGGCAGAACATTCAAAGTTCTCATCTATAAATTATACAATGTTGACGTTTGGCCTTTTCTCTTGGTGAATATATGCATTTATGTCTATTCTTATTACAGGACTCGTGAATAATCACTGATACCTGAGATATAAAAGATGACAGCCACAAACAGAAAGCCAGCATCTCTCAATAACATGATTTTTAGTCCAAACCTTTGGTGTAAGTGCACAAAACACAAGAGACAAAGTCATTCACCATTCAAACTAAGAAGTACTCTCTGTCAGACTGAGGGATGAGGTAGATAACATGAATGTTTCATATTTACTGGTTGTGCAGCTTGGACACTAAAACCAAACGTCCTTCCTCTTTCTTTAAATCTTTAGTATTCTTGCATGCTATGTTGTACCATGAAAACATATTAAACTACGTTCAGTCACTTCCCATATAATAATGATGATTTTATTAGATTTACTGTAAGTATCAGCTCTGCTCCTTGTAGTTGTATTTGAATGCATTAAATAGTCATTGTTGAGCAGAGAGCTGCGGAGGTGGTAAAACTGTTAAACGTGCAGCATGAACAGCTGTAGAGATGTCGACTTTAGTCTGCTGTGAAGCTACTTTTTTGCCTCTGGTTGAATGTGGGTGCTGGGTGTGGTCAGAAAGTGCCTGACTTTAGCGCTTTGCAACCACACTCACAGATGTAAACACTTTTACTCTTTGATAAAAATCACATTTCATAACCACTCTTGGTGTTTGCTGCGTTAGATGCTCTGAGATATTGCTTGTCTGATCAAAAAAAGCATAATCTGAACAAGCCCGTAAAACCGAAGATAACTGAGCTGTAAATGTTCATTAGTTAATTATGTTATGTTATGTGGCAGGTTTTTACTGACTTTTCTACATTTTGCAGTCAGGTGATAGTTAATGTCAATAATCGTTGTTTGCTGGAAACTCACCTGAAAGCAGGTCTGATTTTACTTGTACTTATTTGTACTCATTGTACAGTCATTGAAGGAAAAAAGATTGAATAAACCCTCCACCTTCTGACAGCAAAAAGGTGAAGAAACAATCCAAGTGATTATTCTGATAAATCTTCACAATAGTTGTGCAAAAGAATTTAGCTACTTGAGCTACTATTTGTTTATTTTGTCTTATGTTATATATATATATATATATGCGCCCCATGTGTGGAGCTGCACAGCGACAACATGTTAACCCGTTAACGCGTTATATGTACAGAGACATTTCAGGGATTTAGAGCCATTCTGTCCAAACTTTTGACTGGTATATATGGTGTTGCATGCACTCTGTCTACACATTTGCCTTTATCTCTCTGTCCATTCTCTAATTGGCATCTCTCTTTTAAGCAGGACACTTCTGAATCTCACCTCCTTTATTTTACCCAAACAGCATCTGGAGTATTTAGAAGATCAAACAATCAAACATTCTGACTAAAAGCTGGAATTTAAAGCAGTTGTGTTTTTCAGAAGCCAGATGTTTGTTTTGGATCTTTGTTCTCCATCTCTCAGGGAGGATATATTTTGTTCAATTTAAGACTACAAAACATTTCAGGTGTAGCCAGACTGTGAAAAGTCACAAAAAGATTAGATAAAACAGGATAATAGCTTTTAGTTGAAGGGACTTTCACTAATTCTATCTTGATGATGTCATTAAAGTACAAGTTAATCATTTGCATTATCACTGTACAACTGCCATGACTTGTTGGTATAGAGATCAATGTTATAGAAATTGTGTAAATCTGCACAGATGCTTGTTAATCAAATGTTGTGTTAAAGGTGTTCAGGGACAAACAAACAGCATCTGTGCCTTGAAAGGTTCATCAGTGAATCTGTCCTGCTCACATCAACATCCAACATCAAGCATGAACTGGTACAGTGTACACAGGGGGGGCTTCAAGATTGAGACCTCTGCAGATGGAAAGTACAGCATGTCAGCAGATAGTAACTTGACTCTGACAGTCAACAATCTAGCAGAGAATGATGCAAACATTTACTGCTGCAGAGAACCTGCTGACAAATCAGACTGTGGCCAAAGGGGAATTTCTCTCAGTGTTGCAGGTACAGTGGTTTTATCAAATGCGTTAAGAACTCATCTATGAATAATCAATGTATTGATAATTTTTCTATTAACAATCTTCTCAGAGCTGCAGGTAAAGGTGATTCCTGCCACAGAGGGACAGACAGTAACACTGATGTGCAGCAGCAGCTGTCCTCTGACTGAAAAGCCTGCAGCCTACATCTGGTACAAGAACAGAGAGTTTCTCTATGAGGACTGGTCTCCCTGGTACCAAGAGCTGCTCAGCAGTGAGGAAGCAGTCACATACTCCTGTGCTGTCAAAGGCTACGAGCATCTCAGAGCCCCTCAAGTCTCTGTGGGTGAGTCATGATGTTGCATTGTACAAAACTACTCCAACATAAACCTGTGCAAATAATTCCTGAGTAAACATACTCAATACTCTAATATTTTTTTCATCCAGATTCCATCACATCAACATGCTTCAATGTGACGTACACTAAAAGCGAAATGTGTCCTTATCAGCAGGGATCAGAACATGAGCCTTGTTCCATCACATTTCCCAGAGGTGAACACAAACACGTCTTCTTACTGATCTCTGAAGTATGACACTGTTTCTATATTCACTTTTTAAAAATAATTTAAAACTGAAGGGTTAAAAGATGTTATTGGCAGTTGGCATGGACACAGAGATTTGTGAATGCGAGAATGAGTAGGATTTCAAATTGCTACAAAAGGCACATGTACTAAAAATCTTTGATGATTTTGAATCTCCTTGACACTGACCTCGAGGTCAAGGTCAAAGTTCTAGTTTTCTGAAAATTTTGTGATTGCAATAATTCAGGAATGGATTCAAGTAGGATTTTCACATTAACAGCATAGGTACATCTACTAAGAAGCTGAGGGGTAGCACTGACAGCCATCAGGTCACACGTGAATTACATTACGCTTTGGGTGAAAAAAGTAGAATGCCAAGATTATTATTGAAGTGTGTGGATGCAGTCAATGAAAATGTGTTAAACTGAAAACGTCCCTGATGAGGAAAAGACAGAATGAGTACACAGACTCCTCTCTTATAATGAAAAGAGAAGTGAGTTCAAGCACCGTTGTTCTTTGAACTCACCTCTACAAATCTGCTCCCATACACAAAACCATGTAACTGACATACATACACGTGTAAAATATGCATAATAACATAGTGACTGACGAAACTGTATTTATCATCTCTTCAGTGGTACATGTTGTAAAGACACCTGGGAACACACTGACCTGTAGCACCTCATGTCCTCTGATCGACCCTCAAACTGTCTATGTGTGGTATGAAAATAGAAAACTTTATAGGGAAAATATAAGAAGCATTTCAACTCCAAGTTCTTTGAAAAACAACTTTTACTGTGCAATTAAAGGTCATGAGCATCTTCAATCTGATGACGTCTGTGAGTATCAAAGAAAACTGTTAATTCTGTTAATTAATAACAAGCTGTTATCTCAACATGCAGACACCAAAGTCAACTCTAAATCTTCCATCTATATTTCAGGTGTTCAGGATAAAAACTGCTGGACAGTGAATTATGTCAGCAGGAGAATCTGTGCTCTGGAAGGATCTTCAGTGAACATTATCAGTAAATACTCACATCCTGATAACATGAAACCAGAGTTTAAATGTTGGAGTAAAAAATGGAAAACAGGTGATAAGGAACTTGAAAAACCGATTGAGCCTTCAGGTCGTGTGGAGTATCAGGACAACATGAAGAACCAACACACCCTGACCATCAAAAACCTGATGAAGAATGACTCAGGAGAATACACCTTCATCCTGAAACAAAATGATAAAGAACTGAAACTACCTGGAGTCTTTTTGATTGTAACAGGTAAAGTCTCCTAACAAGATGACCTAAGATGTTTCATTCATGTAAGAGCCTCAATGTTTTACACTAAAAAGCCTAAAAAGCCTCATGTAAACCTGAGCAAACAATACTGAATGTAAAAGTGTTATCAGCAAAATTTCACTGATCATCACATTTTAGCTGGTCTAAGAATAAGTGCTTCTTGTAAAACTGTTGACGGTCCTTTGCGTTCCACATTGACCTGTATCACATTACCCATCAAAATGCTATCCTATATTTAAAAAAAAGGTAATTGGGAAATTTTTTTATGAGATTTATAGTTTTTAATTATTTAGTAATGTTCCTCTTTCAGAGCTGAGAGTGAAGATGAGTCCTTCTGCAGTGGTGACAGAGGGTCAGAGAGTCACACTGACCTGCAGTACCAGCTGTCCTCTGACTGACAACACAAACTACATTTGGTACTTCAACAGTCGACCTCTGACCCCGAGAGAGAACCAGAACAAACATCTGATCCTAGACCCAGTCAGCAGGGAGAATATAAGAAATTATTCCTGTGGTGTTAAAACCAACAAGGATAACACCACAGCTCAATGGCTACCCGCAGCTGCAGGAGGTTTTGCAGCTCTCCTGTTAATAATAATAATAATACTTCTCACTGTGTTCTGCTGCCGGAGGTGAGCACCACTGTGTTCTCTTTAAGATCAGTCATGTTCAAACTCTGATTTGAAATCTGTTATTTAGTCATATCCTTTCTTGTTTGACACTCAGAAAAAAGAGGGCTTCTAGTCATTCTCCAAAGAGTGAAATATCAGACAACAAACAGCAGGTACACAACACAGTGCATCCACAATCCTGTTTTTCTTTTACTTGATCATTTATCCTTTGTGTGGATAGATTTTTTTGTCTTGTTTATCTCACCAATGTCTTAACCTTCCATATGGTGTAAAATGTGTACCATATGGGAGGTTATGTTTTTGGTCTCCTCAGGTTAGCCATAATCCCATATATGAAAACTTCTCAGCTCACAACAGCAGAATGCCTGTCAATACACACCAACCAGCTCATCTCTATTCCAATGAAGGAGAACTTGACTCCAATCAAGGTGACCTCTACTCCAATGAAGGCAAAGTCTATCCCAATCAAGCTGAACTCTATTCCAATATAGCTGATCTATACTCTAACATCCAATACTGAGTCACTGCCTTTTAAACAGAAAAAAAACTCAAAAAAGCGCCACAGCTGTTGTGTACAGAGTGTAAAACAACCACACTCTAAAATGGCACGTAGAATACAGTAGAAATGAGTAGAAAAGTAGAAATGAGTAGAAAAGTAGAAATGCTTGTGGGTTTCAATTTAAAGATGTTTGATCATGAAATGCATGTGTTGTGTACAAAGTATAAGACAATGTAAAAATATTATTGCTAACTTTGTAAAACATGCAAACTTGTGAGCTTTGTGTTGTTGCTTTCTGCGTGGTTTAGAGCTTTCAAACTGAACAGTTAAAACTTAAAGTCATCATTTCTTTTTTCCCTGAACCATACATGAACTGATAACGGCTTAACATAAATCAATAACCTTTATGAGTATTAATAAATATAAAAAAAATGCGCTGTAGTAGTTTAATTCTTTCAGCTACAACTAGTGTGAAGATTTATCTAAATAATCATTTGTCTCTTATTTCTTCAAGTTTTTCTGTAAAGTTTTTGAATGTTTGATGTTTGAATGACCCATTTTCCCTTCTATTATTATCTCTTAAAGAAACTATTTGTAATCAGAATGTTCAAAAACATCACACAGTTAGGTGACAGTGTTGATACAGCCCTTGACTTAGGATGTAATTATTATGTAAAAATACTTATTGGTAGGTGCGGTGGAATAAATGAGTAATAATTCAAGATCTCTTAGGAGAGAAGAAAAGTGTCCTGAAATACTGAGTAATTCCGAAAAAAGTTTAGAGAACAGGATTACACATAAATTGTATATTTAAGTTGATAACTTTGGGTCATTTTTAGGAGAAATGTTTTTCACGACTTTCATTGAAAATACACATTTATTTTTACTGAAAAATGCCAAGGTTATATAAGCAATGATGTTATTTCTAATATTAATTAATTACATGTTATTAACCTAAACATTTGGAATTTTTGTCATATGAACATCCACCATTATAACCAGCACCCCCACAATCAGGGTTGTGGGGGTGCTGGAGCCTATCCCAGCTACCACAGGGTAAGAGGCAGGGTACACCCTGGGCAGGATCTGTCCAGTTTGTCACAAGGCGAACACATAGAGACAGACAACCATTCGCACTCAAATGCACAATTTAGAATTACCAACCCCACTAACTGCATGTCTTTGGAATGTGGGAGGAACAAGAACCCATGCAAACATGGAAAGAACATGCAAACTCCACAGAAAGGCTCCGGCCAGGTGGTGGAATTGAACTCCGGACTTTCTTGCTGTGAAGCAACAGTGCTAACCACTGTGAAAACCTGCCATATAACGTTTCATGTTATCTTCTGTTGTACAGACTTGATAACAGGTAGGCAGACAACAACAGAAAATGTTACCAATACCAGCAGGATAACTCAGCAAACAGTATTAGATCCTTCAGCATTACTGTATCATGAGATATGATAATATTGTCCTCTAGTGGACGTGTCTCTAACTGCAAAACAGACAAACAGACGGAAAAAAAAACAAAAACAGAGGAGCCCCCCAGAATTGTCTGAGACAGCAAAAAACAAGAGTGAATTTCAAACCACATTTTTTTTAAAGAGTAACTTTGCGAACAATTTTTTTCTTTTGTTTTTCACATCTACTTTTAGTTCTTAGCTAAGTTTTAGTTAACTATAATAACCGCATCAGAATCTGCGTCAGCTCCAAGTGTTGCCTTGGAGTTGAGCTTTCCATCATCTACCTGATAAATTGTGTCACAAATTGTGATCAGCACTGTGAAGGTTATATTTTTCGACTTTTCCAGTTCATACCATCAGGCCAACCTTCCTGGCTGATAAACTGATGCATGTGGATGCCTCTCTTGTGTCCTGGACTGTGGATTACCTGACAGGAAGGCCACAATATCTGCGTCTTCAACACTTTGTGTCTTCCACAGAGATCAGCAACGCACTCGTATCAGAAAATAAACCGGACTGTGTTAAAAGCATCACTGCATTCTGCAGGAAGGGCCCGAGTCGTATCTATTTTCTGAAGCAGCTGAGATCTTTTAACATGTATCGGACAACGCTCAGGATTTTCTCTGAGTCTGTTGTGGTCAGTGCCATCCTCTTTGCTGTTGCAAGCTGGGACAGCAGGATGAGGGTCACAGATGCCAACATATTATTGATAGAAAGGTAAAAAAGATGGATGAGATAATGAAGCTGTTTTCTAATGAAAGTTTCTGTTAAAGGTGTTATTATTTGGAACTTTGTCCATGTTTATTACGAGCATTAATGCTATAACTGTCACGATACTGGGTTTTGTACCCAGTGTTTTCTGTTTGGGAAATATCACTACCATTTGTAGTTTTTAGTTTAAATATTACCTTTGCTTTGGTTAGGTTTTCATTCTGATTTTGTATTCATCGTTTTCTTTGTTATTCTCAAGTTTTTCTGGTCCTCCTGTGTTGTCTATGCCTCATCTACGTTTCTGTGTCCATGTTTAGTGAGTTTGTCTTTGTGTTTACTTTGGCCTGTCAAAATCAGGTGTTAGTCTCAGTCTAAGTGTTGGTTCCCTGTTTTATTTTGATAGTCTTTTGCCCTGTGTGTGTTGTATTCAGTTTTTCTTTGCTCGTTTTCATTAATCGATTCTGTTCACTTGCACCTTGTTTTCCCAGCAGTGTCTCTTTCCCCCATAGCCTCATGTCTTTTCAAGTCTATTCAAATTTCCCTCTGTTCAAGTTTTCAGTTTGTTTTTGTTCCTGAGCTCTGGCAATAAAGCTGTTTGAGTTTAGTTAAGCCTGTCTGCCAAGTCCTGCATTTTGGGTTCTATCGTTGCTTGGCACACACCCTCACTTGATAGTAACAGTAAAAATATGACAGTAAAACCAAAAGTATTACAATTCTTAGTGATCAGCAATCATTAAAATCAATTGTCCCTCAGTGTAAAATATAGAAAGATTGGTGAAAACTTGGCACATAACATAATTGAGTAATGACATTTACAGTCCTCACTTGTTGAAGGTTAAGCAGAGAACAATAGAAAATGTTACCAACGTGTGCAGAATGGCTCAGAAAAGATGATCAGATCTCTCAGCATCAAGACTGTTGCATTAAACATGGAGTTGCTGACACAATGAGCAGTAATTATGGTCCCTTCTGGTCTCAAATTACTAAACAACAGAACAAGAGAGAAGGTGCTAAAGGAATCTGAAATTGTGCTTGTTTTTCAGCATTCAAACAATAAATCACAGAATCTGAGGCAGGAAACAACAAGAGTGAATGTTGAACACAATTTTCATTTAAAAATTTACAGTGTTTATCTCTGTGGTTGAAGACCTCTTGTCACTTCTGAGTGTTGCTCAAATGTGGTAAAAGCTGTCACTTTTAGGCCACACCCAGCACCCATGTGTAACCAGTATCAAAAAAAAGTCTGCATCTCCACAGCAGTTCATATTGCACAGTGAGCTTGAATCTGGGGTTTCTTGATCACCACAGTCGTTTGTATTCATCACAAACCATAAACCACCATAATTAGATATGGACAAAAGCTTCAACACACAGCTTTCTTCTGAACAGCTTATAGCACCTGAGGTGACTATTTATTGCGCATTTATTTAAAATACAAGTGCACGCAGCAGAGTCGACAAAAGATTGAAAGGAAAAGGAAGGAAGTTTGGTATTAGCCTTAAAGCTGCACAAGATGTGAAACCACTGAATATGAAACAACAGTCAATCTTCCCCCCCTAACCTTTCACTCTGAAAAGGAGAACAGCTTAGGTGACCGATGACTTACTTTTTAAAAAAAAATTTATTCAAGCTTTCACTGTCAATGTTAAACGTTAAAGTCTGGACTACAACAATCATGCCGCTCAGGAATGCTTGTCGTCTCTTTGTGGGTGTCATCATTTACATCACAGGTATCAGTGATTATTTATTTGTCCCTATTTAAGAATGAAAGTAACCATAGCTAATCCTACTACATGATTTATAGATGACAACTTTGAGTTCAGATTAGTTCCTAATGTAAACTACAGAATATCTCTCTCTTTTTGACAGAAAGGTTTTTTTCTAAAGAAAGTTTCTGTTTAAGGTGTTAATGGAGGAGAAACCAGGATCTGTGCTCTCAAAGGTTCATCAGTGGATCTGCACTGCTCACATCAACATCTGACTTCAAGCAGAAAATGGTTCACTGTCCAATGGAAGGGAAATTATGTTCAGAGTGAGCTCTCTGTGGATGGACAACGTGTAACGTACAACATCTCTGATAAGAAAAACCCAACTTTAACCATCAATGATCTAAGAGAGAGTGATGCAAACGCTTACTGCTGTATGAAGACTACCGACAGTCCACAACTCTGTTGGCTCAACAGAATTACTCTTCAAGTTGTTGCAGGTACAGTGACTTTTACTCATGAATTACTTTCCAAATGACATCATTGTATAAGTTGTTCTCCATCATCCTCTCAGAGCTGCAGGTAAAGGTGATTCCTGCCACAGAGGGACAGACAGTAACACTGATGTGCAGCAGCAGCTGTCCTCTGACTGAAAAGCCTGCAGCCTACATCTGGTACAAGAACAGAGAGTTTCTCTATGAGGACTGGTCTCCCTGGTACCAAGAGCTGCTCAGCAGTGAGGAAGCAGTCACATACTCCTGTGCTGTCAAAGGCTACGAGCATCTCAGAGCCCCTCAAGTCTCTGTGGGTGAGTCATGATGTTATTCTGCTATATTATTTGACAATAAATAAATTCAATATGAACAGAAATCTCAATTCTAAATATAAAAATAATCTTCTTACAAATATTTAATTGTATTACTTTTTCTTCAGATTCCATCACAGCAACCTGCTTCAGTGTGACTTATGCTTATGGAGACATGTGTTCTTATAAACAGACACCAGTGGATGAGCCGTGCTCCATCACATATCCCAGAGGTGAAGTGGTACAAAAATAACACCACCAAAACTCACATGTCAGATTTGTTGAGTCCAACATTTGTATGAATTATATAAACTTTATGAATATATCTATGCACAGTAACGGGAAGTGTATTTATCTTTTATCAACAGAGCTTCATGTTCAAAGGACTTCTTCCATTTCTGGGTTTGTTACACTGGCTTGTAGTACAAGATGTAACCTGACAGACCCTCAGACTATCTACCTCTGGTACCACAACAAACAAAGCTATTATGAGAATCAACATTATTCAGTTCAAAACTCTTCAAGAGGCACATTTTCTTGTGCAGTTAAAAGCCACAAACGTCTTCAATCTACAGAAGTTTGTATGTGTTAAAAAAAAATATTGATTCAAGCTGACAGATCCAATAAACACATCTTTAAATCTTCCATCTATATTTCAGGTGTTCAGGATAAAAACTGCTGGAGAGTGAATTATGTCAGCAGGAGAATCTGTGCTCTGGAAGGATCTTCAGTCAACATCACAAGTGAATACTCACATCCTGATAACATGAAGCCAGAGTTTAAATGTTGGAGTAAAAAACTGAGAAGTGGTGATGAGGAAGTTAAAAGGCTGATTGAGGCTGCAGGTCGTGTGGAGTATCAGGACAACATGAAGAACCAACACATCCTGACCATCAACAACCTGAAGAAGAATGACTCAGGAGGATACACATTCAGATTCAAGAAAGATCATGAAGGATGGAGACAGTCTGATCTGCCTGGAGTCTTTTTGATTGTCACAGGTAAATCTAAACTCCTCACTCAGCAGACTTTACTCATTAACAGGAGTGTTGGAAAAATATTCCATTACAGAGCAAGGATCAAAAGCAAACAGACATTTTCCTTTTATAGAAAAATTCACCCTTTCGGTGTATTTTTTTTTTGTACAGTCAGATCAAGTGAAAAAAACATTATTTTTGACTTTTAAAATATATAAAACTATTTTATAATCCTGATCAAATATTTTCTAATGAGCACTTTGCTATATATCAAATACACACAAAAATTCATTTTCCTATTCACAGAAATTAAGAAAATGATAGTCATTCAAGTTTCATGTTGGATTGAGCAAATATCACAAGGTGGAATATTAAAAAAAACATCTATATAACCCACATGTAACCTAGAACAGTAACAATAATGGCATGAATAGCTGAAAAGAAATTAATAACCCCAGTTGTCAGACAAATACAATGAAATAAAGCAAACAATCCCTGTAAAATGTCACAGAAATGAAGAACTGAGCTTCATTAAATTTTATGTTTTTTCACTTAAAACATGGCATTACTCACTAAACATGATTTAAAAATGACACTGAAGGAGTCTGGAGTCTAATAATAATAATAATTATTATTATTGTATGTTCTTCTTCCAGAGCTGAGAGTGAAGATGAGTCCTTCTGCAGTGGTGACAGAGGGTCAGAGAGTCACACTGACCTGCAGTACCAGCTGTCCTCTGACTGACAACACAAACTACATTTGGTACTTGAACAGTCGACCTCTGACCCCGAGAAAGAACCAAAACAAACATCTGATCCTAGACCCAGTCAGCAGGGAGGATGCAGGAAGCTACTCCTGTGCTGTGAAAACCAACAAAGATATCAGCTCTGCTCCAAAGACTCTCACTGTCCAAAGTATCACAGGAACATGGACACCAGCAGCTGCAGGAGTTTCTGCAGCTCTGCTCCTTTTAATACTTCTCACTGTCTGCTGGTGCAGGAGGTAAGCTACACTGTCTCATCTGTCATACCTGTCATGGTTAAACAGTAGCTCAGGAGTTAGAGCAGGTCATCTGTTGATCAAAAGGTTGGTGGTTTGATTTTTGGCTCCCTCAGTCTGCATGCCAAATATCCTTGGGCAAGATACTAACCACCACTTGCTCTCCAATGCATCCATCAGAGTATGAATGTGTATGCTAGTGAGAAAGCATAGAGTGAATGCGGCATGTTGTATAGAGCGCTTTGAGTACTCCAGGAGTGCAGAGAAACGCTATCTAAAAATCAGTACATTTACCAAATGTTTTAACATTTTATTTATTTCTTTTTGTGCAATAGAAAAAAGAGGACTTCCAGTCAGTCTCCAAGACAAGAAACTTCAGATAATAAACAGGTTAAAAAAAACCTCTCATTTTCTCTTCACAGGAATAATAATTTATTCTCCATCACAGAAAAACTTTAAAATCACTCATCATGCTTTTTTCTTCTCACTTACATCCTAACCTCTTGTAGCCTTTTTGTCACTGGAGCTCACCACCTACCTCGATCATGTTTCTACTCAACAGTTGTATTTTTTATGTGACTAAAACACATTCACATTATGACACAGTATCATCAGCTGCATCTGCACACATCTAAAGCTCTTTTGGGGAGGAGACCACTGAACTGTTATCCATAAAAAAATCCTGACCAAAATGCTAGCCATTAGGGCTGCAGCTATTGGTTATTTTAGTAATTCAGTATTTCATCAATTATTCCATTGATTAATTGAATAATAAGAAATACTTTTAGCTTCATTAATGACAATAATAAATCAAAAAATGTACTCCTTTTTGTTTCAATTTTAAAAATTGCTGTGTTTTACTGCATACAAAGAATGAAAGGAAAAAACTAAACTATTTAAATCTGATAGATATCATACATCAAAACTTTTTGCAAAATGTACAACATTTGCAAAAAAGTAATTTCTTTATTTGAATGAGGCAAAAACTGAATCCTTAGTGTTAAATAACCCAGTGTTCATATCATTTGTCTTCTTTCTGTAGATGCACCCTGGTCCCATTTATGAAAACATCTCAGCTCATTACAGCAGAATGCAGGTTAATACTCAACATCAACAAGATTTCTACTCCAAAGAAGCTGATCTTCATGCCAGCGAAGCTGAGCTCTATGCCAAGGAAGCAGAAGTCGACGAAATTGAAACTAATATCTACTGCAGCATCGAATCGTTGTGATTTAACTAAAAAAATCATTTAAAGGGAGCATTCACTGATCGGGATAATAATGAACTATCACAGAAGGGACACCACAACTGATAAGTAGAGAGTAAAAATCATACATCATAGTGGAAAATAAAATACAAGAGTAAGAAAAGTAGTAGTGTTTAGAAAAATAGAAATGCTGCAGCTGATGAAATGTGTTGTACATGTCCTGCAAAATACAACACAACTTCAAATTATATGCACATGCAAGCTGAACTACTGTACTGGATAGTTTAGAGCTTTGACAAAATGTCTGTAAAACTGAACCGATGAAACATTAAAGTCATCGTGCTGGCATTTTTCTCTCTTCTTCTGGACCACAAAATAGCTCCATCACTTTACGTACCTCCACCGTTATACTGCCCACCCTGAAAAGTTTTTATTAAAAATATATCTGTCTCCTCCGCTTGCTCACAACTTCTATGGGGAGAGAAAAAAAAATGCACGAATACATGACAGGTGTGCCATTCTTCCCAGTGTTGCTGCTCCAACACTGCCCTTCCTCTCCCTCTGACAGCCAGCCACAAACCGCACCCAGCTGCCATACCTTCATGCCGCCAACAGAGGAAGTCAGCCATAGCCATCTGTGCCCCCAGCATCTGTACTACCTAAAATGTTTTTTAAAATGTGGTTGAACCTTTACAACATCGCATGGTCTGAACAGACGATGAATGGGCACCCCAGCACGTAATAACGCGAAGAGCTGACCAAACACTCTTTTTCAGAGTTATAGTGACGTTCATGCTCTGACAATTTCCAGAGTGCTTGCTTCAGCCTCTCATATGTGACTTGCCATCAGTCTGTCCACTGAACCAGATCTAAGCCAATTTTCCAGTCAGGGGACTGGTTAGAGCCACAGAGTTCAGGATAAACCTCTGGTTGTACCCACCCAGCATTAGGGACTGCCTCGCCTATTTTTTCGCCCTTGGCCACAGGCAAGCCATGTTGGCATCTGCTTTGTCTATTTGTCGATCTGGGCTACGCCTTCAGAAGAGGCATCAAGTGCACAGTCCATTCCTCCATTGACCACTTGAATGGTGTTGCTGTCTCCTCAAACATCTCCATAAAGAAAAATACACCATTTGCTTCTTTTGTTTTGAATAGTGTGGATTTGGCAAATGGCATCACTCACCCAGCTGACCATTTCCCAGACAGCAACCTCTGCAACACCTAGATCTATGCACCTATGCCCGACTACCTGCAGTGGGTCCAAGTGCTGTCTGGTCACTGCTGCCTTCTCTGTGTGGATGGCAGCTTCCTCTACCAACGTTTCCTCCAGAGCACTCCCTGTGAAAAAAAACAACACGTTAGTAGATCAGATACGAAAGGTGAAGCCCAAAGAGGTCCCAGTGGTGTAGTGTTATGAGCTGTTGCCCTCAGAACTGGAAGAGGCTTCAGTAGAACCACAGGTACATCTCCCCCCCCCCCTTCATTCTCTCTCTCTCTCTTCAAGGACAAGTGAACATCAAAACCATTATCCAGGATGAAACAACAAAGATCTATGAGTACATCAGGAGATGGCCACAGTCCACAGTTCACATGCTTAGTGAATCCCTAAGGCAGCGGAAACCTGAGAAAGAGCAAGAACAAGAACTATCACAGATGGAAAGGCTCCTGCAAAACATATATCATCGGCAGATAGAAGAAGTGCTGACACTGAAAAATCCTACCAATGGCTGGATAATACCTAGCTGGAAAAACAGCAGAGAGGCACTAATCATAGGAGCAAAAGAACAAGTTTTAAGCACAAGATTGATAGAGGCTGGGGTCAACCACACCAGGCAAGACCTCAGGTGCATAGTCTGCACCTGAGGTCTTGCCTGCTTGTATCTTGCAGGGTATAAGATATAATGTGTATGTAGTATTCAATTTGTCTCTTTACTTTCTAGTATAACTAAAGTATGTAAGTCATGTAACTATCTACTATTTCCCAACACACAGAGGACAAGAGAAAACAGACAAAACTGAACTCAACTGGTCTGCATTGTTGAGAAAAGTATACGGTCTTAGACACAACATTTTAACACAGATGTGACAATAATTAACCCTTACCTGTTAGGAAGACACGCAGATAAGCAAATTCATTATGTAACCATTAAAAAGCATATTAGCCTTCCAACTATGTGGTTTTTAACAAGCAGCAGTCAAGGCATACATAAACCTATTTGTGCACGACTCACAAGAACCTATCAAAAATATGGTGTGGCGGAGGTGTGGTCCCGGGCGCGGCTGCAGGGGAGGATTGGTGCAGCGGGCTCAACGGGGCGGTGCTGGAGATGCCGGTGAGAACAGCTGATGGTGATTTGGACTGATAATGGTTTCCTTCCCTTTTTATAGTGAGACGGAGAGGAGCGGAGGGAGAGGGAAATCGGCTGGGACCGACAGCTGTCAGACTGTGTTCAGTCATAACCGGGGAAAATTGTAAATAAATGTGGAACCTGGTGATAAAGACCTGTGTGTCTAACATATGTCTAACATATGGATAATATTTTACCTGACCCAAACGTAAATTTTTCACAAATATCCAAATATTCTTTTGTAACAAAGGTAGGACTGTGAAATTACTGAACAATTTGTGATGTAGCTTGGCACTCCGAAGTTTAGGCGACAGATTCCTTCACAATTTATTGATCTGATGACTAAAGTGTTAAAAGCTTCTGTTAGGACATTCATCAGGGACAGGTGAGTCTGATGGTCCATTTTTCCGAGAATGATACATTAAAGAGGCCAGCACTGGGACAATTCCAAGTATTTTTAAAGAGATGAAGCTCGTTAATTTGATGGTCTTCTTTTGTTCTTTTTTAAATGACACTATAATATATAACAACAAAAAACAATGTGTTTATGCCATTGTGATAGCCGGTGTCTATGTAATGGTATTTGAACATGATCCTTTTTATGAAAAAACTTCCCAAATCCCACATTTCTGAGAAAAATAATGAAAGAAGTGATTTTTGAAGTATTTCAACAGTTTATATATCTTTTTTCAATTATTGTTAATATTGTTTTTTGTTACTTTTTTTTGCACCTGTGAGTGGGTGTTGTGATGTCTGCCATTTGCTGCAGGGGGTGCTGCAACACTGCCAGCAACCCCAAGACCAAGAGTCCTGATGATGACTTAAAAATATAGGAATAAACTCACCTGTCTTCACTGTAAAATAAAAAATAAATATAATAAAAAAAAAGAGTCAGTTCTTAATCTAACCCTGAATTCAGTTGTAAGTACTAGTATGTACATATGTGAACCTTATTAAATTCATTACAACCATCTGCCGTTGTAACAGTATGGAGAAATGACAGCAAGTGCAAAAAAACTGACCTGATTTACATTAAATACTGATCAGCTGTGATCACTACATTTCTCTTCTAGTAAAAATCTGCCACATAACCTCAAAAGACAGACAACTAACAACATTTACAGCTCAGTTTTCTTCTGCTGACAATGGTTTAGCAGAGTACATGAAAATGTTCCTCATACCTGCAGAATGGCTCAGCAAAGATGGTCAAATCCCTCAGCAGCATAGACTGCTGTGTTAAACAAGCATTTGGTGACATCATGAGCAGTAACAATCGTCTCCTCTGAGCTAGAGAGAAGGTTATACCTTTTAACAACGGCTGGCGTGTGGAAGGAGAGGAAGTCCGTGGCAGCGTAGAGGCAGGTGGAGAGTGTGTGTCTTGCTGAATCAGCGATGGGGAAGATTTAGTGAGTGAGAGAGCAAGCTCACCAGCCCTAACTTGCTCTCTCCAGGCAGTAATGGTGCCAGCCAACTTAGTGTCCTTAGCAAACTGAGTAAGCTGAGGGTTATCCCTAATGATGGCATCTACTGCGCTTAGCCCAACTGCCATAGTCCGTAAATCCTGTGACTGGGCAATGCAGTCGAGCAGACTCACCATCCACATCATCTTGGCGTTGAACTCAGAGGAAAAAGAGTCTGCGGGGTCCATGTTCTGGTCACGATCTTCTGTTAAGGAATGGCTTTGTGCAGGCAGGAAAAGGACCCAAAGTAGTGATGGGTCCAGCAACACTGACGCACCGCCGCTTGTATCAAGCTCACAGAGTGAAGCCTGTATCGGTGCGGGCGTCGCTTTAAGAAAAGTCACGTGATCGATACAGCTGCTGTATCGCTCATTGCCAACGCGCCAAACTGTGTTTAGAAGGTATCGCGTCCGCATCTGTCAACGGAACGAGTCGCCACCAAAAAAAACCAAAAAATTACTCTCGCAAAGATAAAAATAAATAAATAAATACACATCTCTCCATAACAAATTGGAGCCCGAAAGAAAAGTTTCTGCTGTGTGGGATCATTTTGATCTTTTAACTGCAAATAGTTTGTCTGTCTTCGTTTCAGTGTAATCTATCAGAACAGGAAAAACAATAATGTGACTTGCAGTGTAAATTACTTATTTCATTTTATCCAGGTTAAATGTCGCATCTGTTCTGCGGAGCTTTTTACACAAACACAAGCACCTCCTCAGTGTTTAGGCATTACAGAGCCAAACATGAAAATGAGGAGACAATCACACCGATAATGAACACAGGTCGGCCTATATTGACACTGAACAGCTTAACCAGTCTGAACACTGTTCTGGGCCAGGCAGTCCTGAATTTTATTATAAAGGACTGCCAACCCCTTAGTATTGTGGAGAGTGTCGGAGAGAAACATTCCAAGATCAGAGGATCCTTTAATGTACTGGGGGAATAGGAAGACATCTTATCTGAACCTTTTCCACCTGGCTTTACAGTTTTTGTACCCCAGCTTCATCTGTGCCTGTGAGATTTCCAAAGCTGGGGAAATGGTGTAAAAAAAACAAAAAAACAAAAACGCAGTAGACTGAATGCAAAAACATTGGATATACTTATTTTTCTGAATAGAAACTTATAAACTCTGAGTCAATTACATTTAAATGGGTAATATTATATTCACAATACTTCCATTTTAATTTTCACTTAATGCCATTCACAATATATTTTAATGATGTCTGCAATGTTTGCAATGTAAAACATATAAAATGATTCCATGGAAAGTACAATACCTTACAGTGTATACAAGTATGACTAGGTATTTGAATCCGTGTCTGTTGTGAGTCTCAAGTAAGTTGCCTGCAATGATATTTAAGGTCCAGCAGGTGTCAGTATGGAGCAAAACAGCAACACTGTGTCAACACAGTATCGATACAATTTGGGGAATGTGCTGAAACGCTTCACGAGGCCCCATTTACCCATCACTAACCCAAAGTGCAGACTCCGGAGACAGACGGGAACTCAAAACAGCTTTGATGCTGAACTCAAAAAAGGTAACAAAACTCAGACTCCAAAAACACACTCAGGCAAACAGCCAGCCCACACAGCATCATAAACAGAAGATCACAACACAGACAGAGAAACACAGGGCTTAAATACACAGAGGGAGCAATCAGGGAATGGGTAACAGGAGGGAAACACAGCTGGGGCAAATCAGGCCTAACGAGACAAAGGAAGCAAAACCAGATGCATTTACATGAGACACAGACTTTCAAAGTAAAACAGGAAACATAACACAGAGACGGGAACTTGACAAGGGGATACAGCTGACAGGGGAGACAGAACAACTAGAGAACACAGAGACATAAACCACAAGACAGACCTCTAACAAAGAGATGGAAAGGAAACATAAATTACACTGTAAGTAATTTTACTGTATGTAGTTACTTTGAGGTAGTTTCGGGAAATGTTTGTAATCTTTTATTTTACTTACACATTCTCATGTTGTGCATGGCGATGTATTCACTGATACGGTGTTTTCAGCCAAAAGGCACAAAACACACTTTTCCTGTTTTAAAGGTGAAAGTGAGAAGAAAGCTTTTATGTACAGAAGTGGAAAAGTGGAGACGTTCTCACTTCTGTAATAAGGCATCTTACATTCACCAGCAATTTTTTTTGATACTTTTTATCCCAAATTTCTTCTTTTGCTGGACAACATGGTCCATTCATAGCCATTCCAACAGAGGTGTTAGCTGTCATCATGTTTGGTCTCATCTAACAACTTTGTGAGATTTGAGGTTGGAAAGGCTGCCTTACATGATAAGACATCACCACCATGCTAGCTTTAGATCAGCCAAGGGATCCCACTACACTGACACCAGATTGTTATGGAAATATGATATAAATTGATCTGCACACTATAAATAAGTTGTCTTTGTGAGATTTTAATTTGGTGTTTGAAAAATGAATTAACAACTTGTTGTTAATTCATCATTTATAGGAACAAGTTATCTACCTGCTGTGTTCACAGAACACAAGTATATCTTAATCGAGGGTTATATGAAGACAAAACAAGATATTTTTGAGCCTTCTATTCAGCCATATTAATTTAACACAAGGTCAAAAAGGTCAAAACACTTAAAATTTTCCATCACAGCTCTAATAATGTTTGGTGACCTTCTTGTAGAATTGCCTTCATTCACAGTGCACTGCTACTTTAAAAGGAGCTTCAGACAGTGTGGGAATGATTTTTAGGAATGTTTGTAATAAAACAATTGAATTTCCCCAGTCTTTGTTTCCCCAGTCTACTTATACTTTTTGCTTTTATTTTGATCCATGATTTCCTCATTTGGGGTACTGCAACAGTTTGTGCTGCTAATTAAAATAGATCATTCAGCTGTCCTGTAAACCTCTAACTCTTGCCAGCCAACAAAACAAAGTGGTAGTTTACAAGGACAGAGGACCACAGTTAGATGTTTGTCAATTAATGGCAAGATCAGAGAGCAGGAACCCAACAAACTCAAGAAGTCTCAGGGGCAGAAGGCAAAACTGCAGGAGAGGTGGAAGGTCCCAAATTGGTCCCTATATGTGTCAGGAGCTGTCACTGCAAAACTCATTCCCTGGGGAATACTGTGTAATTGAAATATTATACATTTGGGAAAATGTGGAAAAATATCAATTACTTACTCACTACTTATGTAATGCTGATTTTATGTTTCTCTTGTTATAAAATACACTCAAAGTATTGACTTTTTAAAAATGCAGTGTTTTATTTGATTCATCTAACCTGTGAAAACTCTTTTTTTTGTGGAGCTGATAAACAGATCAAAGAGTAGAAACAATTTGTAAAATCAAGTTGTAACAGTATACAAACGAGTTAGTAAAAACCTGGCATATCATAATGATTCAAATAACCTCAGTTATCGTGAGTTGTCTTGACAATGGGTAGTCAAAGAAAAATAGAAAAAAAAAATAGAAAGATTTTACTTATACCCGAAGGATGGCTCAGTAAAAAAGTGGTGAAATCTCTAAACAACATTGACTTTTGCATTAAATAACCAGCTTCTGAGATCAAGAACTATAATAATGGTGCCCTCTGGTGGACATGTCCCCAACTGCTTCACAAGTTAAAGAAGGACTCTGAAATTGTGTCAGTTCATATCTGACAGGTCACCAAGTGTTTATTTATGTATTTATTTAAATCAGAGAATATGTCACTGTTTTTGATGCAGCTGTGATGGCATCAGCCACACATGGGTAAATCAGGCCATTTGTTCACTTTATTAGTTTGTTTTGCAGTTTTCTTCTTTAATATAATTCTTTAATCATTTGGTTAAACCTAACACTGATATTATGAAAATGTTTTCTGTTATATTAATTATGTTTCTCTTTCTTTGAGTTATCTTGTTTTGGTTGGTGGTTGTTTCCTGTCTGGGCAAAAGGCGTGGCTGAGGACTCAAAATGCCTGCTCAGAAGGACCAACCATGTGCTAATCAGGAACAGGAGTGGTTTAGGTTTACTTGTGTTATTTTGTGCTTAGTTGATGTTACTGTGTTTTTGTTTTGTGTGTAAATGGTTAGGCCAAACCACTATAAAAGCTATGTTTGTGAGTTAAGATGTGTCCACTTTTAAGTTTCTGGAAACTACTTTTTGTAGAGTTATATGAATATGAATATTCCATGCAAGTGTATACAGCACAAGTGTGTGTGATGATACAGAAGGTATTTGTATTTTCCTTTAAATGTTTTTCAGGCCGGACACACACAATACAAGTACAAAAAAAGATTCAAAGGAAGAGGAAGGAAGTTTAGTTTTAGTTTCAAAGTGGCTTAAAGTGTGAAACCAGTCAACATGAAACAGCAGTCATTCCGTCCCCCTCACCTTCACTCTGACAAAGAGGACTGTTCAGTTTGATCGATGACTTACTTTGTCTCTTTTATGGTTCAAGCTTTTACCTTTAGCTTTAGGCTTAAGGCCTGGACTACAACAATCATGATGTTGAGGACACTGAAGTCATATTTATTCCTGATGTACAGTACTTCAGATTTTTCAGAGATTAATTAATGAACGCTCAAAAAGAGAGATAATAAAGAAAGATAACAAAGCTGTTTACTAATGAAAGCACTAAGGCTGGAACGATAAGCCACACCCAGCAGGCATATCGAAGGGTCAGGAGTGCATGAGGTTGTAATTTGCTGCAATAAGTTGACGAGTTAAACCACCAGAGGCCAGCAAAACAACGTTAATGTTAACTCTTCAAACCCAGAATACAATTCAGTTAGAGAGCTCAAAGAGTAATTATAGATATGTTAAACAAAACAAAAGGCACAAAGTAAAACAAACACAAAAAATCATCTTTCTCTGCATTAAAATATAAATACAATAAAATTTTAACTTAAGAGCAGATTAAAGTCGACATCACTCGAGCTTTTGATCATTAAAGTTTGGACTTTAAACCATCATCCCAGATATGGACAACAGTTTTAACACCTCCTCAGCTTTCTGCTTCAAGCATCTCAAATGAATGTTTAATGAATTTAAACATAACTGCATGCAGCAGAGTTGATACTTATTGATACAAAAATTATCATGATGACACAGGCAGTGATTTTGGTATTTAGGCGGTATCATCTTTTATATCTCAGGTATTAGTGATTATTTATTAGTCCTGATATAATAATTGTAAATAACTTTATCTAAGAAGAAATATTTTAAAATAATTACAGATTGTATAGTTTAAATTTGAGGAATCTGAGTTCATATTAATTCCTAAAGTCAAGTATTTAACATTGTGACTTTTCTATCATTAATCTTTGAATAAAGAGAGATAATAATAGTAGGATAATGAAGCTGGTTGCTAATCAAAGTTTCTGTTCAAGGTGTTAATGGAGCATGTGGTGGCAAATTTCTTTTCTTATATATTGGTCACTTTAGTAATGGTAATATCACTTTCTCACTTAATTATATGCATGTAGAATAGACACTACAAATGTGTCTTTGTGCCCTATCACAAACACAGTGGGGCAATTGTAAGTTCATGTGAGACGTAAAACAGGTAGTGAGACTCTGTGTTCTTATCTCAGGGAATAAGGAGGGAGGATTTGGGATGTAAATCTTTAGGCAATGTCTAAGTAGAAAACATGGTCATAATTTTCTCTCTTTCGCTCTCAAAGGGAAGGTTTTCAAAGGATGAGCTGAACTGAAGGTATAGACTCACATGATGTTTTGGAATTTCTTGTTCAGTTAGTTTGGTCAAGCCATAGAAGACATGAGTGAACCGCACCCATCTTCAGAGACTGCTTAGGTGTTTGACCAGAGTTTCTCCATATAACAATATGTACTCAAACCCACTTCAAATAATGCCTACCAGCTGTTTGCAGTTTATTTTAAAACTTCCACGAAATGCACAACTCAGAATTTGTGCTTTCAAAGGTTCATCAGTGGTTCTAAACTGCTCACATCAACATCTGACTTCAAGCAGAAAATGGTTCACAATAGACTGCAAAGGAAATTATGTTCAGAGTGAGCTCTCTGTGGATGGACAAAATGTACCGTACAACATGTTTGAAGGGAAAAACCCAACTTTAACCATCAATGATCTAAGAGAGAGTAATGCAAACACTTATTGCTGTATGAAGACTACAGACAGAAAAGCCTGCAGAAAGGAACAGCTTTCTGCTGAACGTGGTGGAGGCAATATTCATATGGGCATGAATGGCTGTTAGTGGATCCAGTTTAGAAACATTTATTGATGATATCACTGATGATAGAAGTAGCACGATTAATTTTGAAGTTTACGTGGCTATATTCTCAGCTTAGATTCAGCGAATGGTAATGTATTTTTATTTTTTTATTTCATTTTAGCAGGTCAACTGCCTTTTGTCTCCCTCTTCTGACAGTGAGAGCAATTACACACAATGAAAGGGTCTTAAATGCTGCTGGGTATTTGATTTGATTCAATTTTGACTCCATCAGAAATATTATATTTCTCATCATTTATCAGTACATATCTATGTTTTTATATCTATGTATAAAAACAAAGCTGACACTTGTGAGACTTCGTCAGATGTGTAAGCATCACAACAGATGCTTTTGTGTCAAAGTAACTGAGGATAAAACACAGAAAAACATCTTCTTATAGCAGATAACCTTGAAAATATTCTGCAGTAGATCAAAAATGAAAGAAAACCATCAATCAATCAACATATGAACATTGCCTGATGCTGCTGAAATGAAGCAGAGCAAAGTTACAGAGGTTTTATTAAAGACACAGCTAAGCCTTTTGCAATTTTGACGTCATTCTCAAAGTTTACATTTATTCAGTATTGAAAAGCACAAAGGCAGGTTTCTTGGTGTCATTTTTTAAAAAACAGAACAAAACAGCTCACCAGTCTGTACACAACGGTGGACTGGTGCGTAATGAGCAAGCAAATAATGCAGAAAACAGATTTTTGATGGGAAACTGGTCTTTGAGAGAGAGTGAGTTGTGCAGGAAGTGTGATCTCATCGTGGAGGAAGCAAAACAGCAAAAGTAAGAGGGAATTCATGATGATGTTTATCAAATATGAAGCGTAGTTTTGATCTTCTTTTGCTGCTGATTCAGGGAATTTTGGTCAGAGAGTGACCAAACCTGCAGATTCAGAATCTGTGAGATGTCAGCTTTCAGCACCGACGTGTACGTGCCGTCGGGTGAACAATCCGCGCTTTACATCTTTGTGTGGAATCTGTTTACCTTCTGTTATTTGCTGTTTTTGCTCTTTAGTGGTTGTTGAAATAGTTTTTGTGAGCTTTGAGCTGAGATTTTGGCAAAATATATTTATATTATAGCGAGCAGATGAATCTTAGCAACAAAGCACCACTCAGCTATTGAGCTTGCTGTTCCACAACAAACAGGTATGAGGAGCTCTATTAAACACTTGCTTGTGTTACACTGTGCTTCCGAGCGTCAATAACCACATAACCGAACTCACTCATGATAAATCATTCTTTCCATCAAACAATGACAGTGACTTTGTACCACAGAACAGTTAAGAGAACAGTTAAAAGTCATGTAACTGTAGACAATAAAACAAGAACATCTTAACAGCAGCACATGTCCCAAGGCATGATGGGAGATAACTAGTCGCTCCCCCAACAAGCCAGACAGCCCCCACCTGAGTGGTTAGCTCTCCCCAGCAACCGGCATGTCCATAGCAAAATCTCTGAGGTGTTGGGGAAGGCAATGACGTCATTAAGGACGTTCCGCTGGTCCCCCAGCTGTCTCTGAGGCCAGGTTGGGGGCCTGCCATTGAAGCTGGAATCCTGACCCCTCCACGGGTGGACTCAAGGGCTGTCACGATGGAGTACGACCACCCTGTTCCATTAGACCACATCGGACAGCCCCTCGAGAACAGTGCAGGGTCCAACCCACTGACTCATCAGTTTTGGGAAAAGCCCTTTCTTCCTCTCCGGGCTGTAGGCCCACACCTGCTGACCTGGCAACAGTCCTCCCCCTTTCAGCGGGTATCATAAGCTCGCTTCTGCCGGAAGTCTGCATCCCAGAGCGCCTGCCTGGTCAACTGGTGCACCTCCGGTAGCCGGGCCCAGAGGTCCCTGCCCCCTTCCTGCTCAGGGGAGGATCTGAACACCAAGTGTACTGGGGTACAAAGCTCATGCCCAAACATCAAGGTCGCTGGAGTGCATTTCGTAGATTCCTGGACCGCTCTAGGGGTGCCGTCCGGGTCTTCCTCATACCCATCCACTGACAGACCTCCTTAAACAACACTGCCTCGAAATTCCGGCCCTGGTCACTGTGCAGTTCCTCTGGTATTCCGAACCGGCAAAACATCTCGTTGACCCGACACTCAGCCGTGGTAACAGCGCTCTGGTCGGGGCAACCGGAACGTAGCGGTTCCTCTGGTCAGTGGTGGGGAAGGGTCCCAGGATGTCCTGACCCTGCCGCACCATGAACCAGCTCGAGGAAAGGGCATCTGCATTGGTGTGGAGACGTCCCGCCCGATGACGAACCTCAAAGTGGTAATCCTGCAGCGTCTCCAACCACCGGGCTAGCTGTCCCTCCGGTTCTTTAAAGTTGAGCAGCCAAGTGAGGGACGCATGGTCTGTGCGCAGAAGAAACTTCTTTCTGTAGAGGTATGGTCTGAAATGGCGGAGACCCAGAATGATGGCCAGCAGCTCTCGACGGGTGACAAAATAGTTCCTCTCCAGTCTGCTGAGGGAGCAGCTGTAGTAGGAGATGACACGCTCCCCCTCCGATGGTGACAAGTACAGACTATAAGCTTTGCACATGTAACCTCCTCACTCAGCTTCTCCAATAAGGTTCAGACCCTCTCCACTTAAAAACAGAATGAATGTAATGTACCCGAAACAGAACATGTTTCAAAGCATTGACATGGCACTTCATTTGCAACACACACATACACACAAACATACGCAAACACACACTTGTATGTACACTGCTGTGAATGCAGTCAGTTTCTAGCAGAGAGAACTGTGGTCCTTTTGCGTGCTAACTCAAAGATAATAATAGGGTTCAGTGGAAAATATTACTGAAAACATAACCTGCATTCACTAACCAAATGTCCATGATCTCAGCAGCACAGACTGCTGCTGAGATCATGAGCTGTGATAATGGCAGCCTACAGTGGGCAGGCCAGGAACTGTAAGACAGCAGAACAAGATAAACTGGTGCACAATAATGGTGATGTTTTCAAAATGTCCATCATTGGTATTAATAATATTATTATTATTATTATTATTATCATTGTCTTTATTATCTTAACAGGCTGTTAACATGCATTAACATTTGTATGAGTATTTTGACAGGAGAATCATTTGACTCTTGTACCATTTTGTTTTTTTACACTCCATCAGGTTTGAGCAGGAGACTTTTAGAAAAAAATTATAAATACATACATAAATGTAGAGAAATAATATAAACACTTTGTTGAAAACTGAAAGTTACCTGAACATCTAAAATATTCAGGGCAAGACAGCAAAACCACATTGATTGTCTTGCAGATAACGAAAGAACCACAGAGGAAGGACGTTCATGTTTAGTTTCAAAGGTGCTTTGTGTGCCAAACCATTGTACAAAAACAGTCATGTCAGTCCTTCTGTTTTTCAATCGATTTTAACCTGTGAGTTAATCTTGTCTACTTTTATATTTACTGTCAACTTTATGCTTGCACACAAGACTTCAACCAACATGTTGCTGACAGATTTTCAACATCTGTTCGTCTGTTTCATCTTCTACATTTCAGGTATGAGTAATTATTTATACATTGTTATGAAAAGAAAGCAAAAATTTTATTTACATTCTAAGAAAAGAAAAAAAACCTGACGTAAAAATGATAAGACAATGAATTCGATTCCTGATAAAAGTTTCTGCTAAAGGTGTTATAGGAGGAGAAACCAGGATCTGTGCTTTCAAAGGTTCATCAGTGGATCTGCACTGCTCACATCAACATCTGACTTCAAGCAGAAAATGGTTCACTATATACTGGGATGGTTATAAGTATGTTCAGAGTGAGCTCTCTGTGGATGGACAACGTGTAACATACAACATGTCTGAAGGGAAAAACCCAACTTTAGCCATCAATGATCTAAGAGACAGTGATGCAAACGCTTACTGCTGTATGGAGACTACAGACAGTGCAGGAAACTGTTGGCTCAACAGAATTAGTCTACAAGTTGTTGCAGGTACAGTGACTTTTACTCATTGATTCCTTTCCAAATGACATCATTGTAACGTTTTTATCCATCATCCTTTCAGAGCTGCAGGTAAAGGTGATTCCTGCCACAGAGGGACAGACAGTAACACTGATGTGCAGCAGCAGCTGTCCTCTGACTGAAAAGCCTGCAGCCTACATCTGGTACAAGAACAGAGAGTTTCTCTATGAGGACTGGTCTCCCTGGTACCAAGAGCTGCTCAGCAGTGAGGAAGCAGTCACATACTCCTGTGCTGTCAAAGGCTACGAGCATCTCAGAGCCCCTCAAGTCTCTGTGGGTGAGTCATGACTGTTATTGCTACAGACTCTCAAGCTAAACCCTGTGAAAATGACCTCAGTACAAATATTTAACATCATGTCTTTTTGTTCAGATTCCATCACACAGACATGCTTCAGTCTCTCTTATGCTTATGGAAACATGTGTTCTTATAAACAGACATTAGTGGATGAGCCGTGCTCTATCACCTACCCCAGAGGTGAAGTTTATATCATATTTGTTGCAACAATACATGTATATGTCTTAAATAAGATGTATGATTATATCAAAAATAGTGACAAGCAGTGTGTTTATCCTTTTTCAACAGAGGTTCATGTTCAAAGAGCTTCTTCCATCTCAGAGTTTGTCACACTGACCTGTAACACCAGCTGTAACCTGACTGATGATCAAACTGTCTACATGTGGTATCACAACAAAATAAACTATTATGAGAATCAACATCATTCAACTCATAACTCTTCAACAGGCACATTCTCCTGTGCAGTTAAAGGCCACGAACATCTTCAATCTACAGAAGTTTGCAAGTTTCAAATCTATGTTGCCAACTAATAATGAACTCAAGTGCTGGAATACAGACCAATCAAACAACTCTAAATCTTCCATCTATATTTCAGGTGTTCAGGATAAAAACTGCTGGAGAGTGAATTATGTCAGCAGGAGAATCTGTGCTCTGGAAGGATCTTCAGTCAACATCACAAGTGAATACTCACATCCTGATAACAGGAAGCCAGAGTTTAAATGTTGGAGTAAAAAATGGAGAAAAGATAAAGTGGAAGTTGAAGAGCTGATTGAGGCTGCAGGTCGTGTGGAGTATCAGGACAACATGAAGAACCAACACACCCTGACCATCAACAACCTGAAGAAGAATGACTCAGGAGGATACACATTCAGATTCAAGAGAGATCATGAAGGATGGACACAGTCTGATCTGCCTGGAGTCTTTTTGATTGTCACAGGTAAATCTAAACTCCTCAGTCAGCAGACTTTACTCATTAATGTCTGAACAGGAGCAGGAGGTGGAAGAAATATTCAGATGCTGTGAACATGTCAATGCTGCACTGCAAATGCTCATTACAAAGAAAAAGTCCTGCACTTAACCCTCTCAGGCTCAAATTAAACTTTTTGTTGCTAATGCACAACCAAGTCCTGCAGTGGTACTTCTGAGTAAAAAAAACTCATAAAATATCTATGTGGGCTAATCAGGTTGTTAGTTTTTAACTGTTGCAAATCTGCAACGCCTGCCTCGAGAGGGTTAAAACTGAAATCATTCAAGCTTTCAGAAAAAAATGCATTTCATATTGTATAAAATAGTTCTTATTATGAAGGAAAAAATATGTTTTACTTTTTTAGAAGAAGCACTCATGTGTCTTTTCCATTTCTCACTTTGGTGTTTGTTTTTTTTTATTTGAAAAATCTGGATACTGTTATTTTGTTTGAGCTATAAAGCAATTACTCATCATTTCAGCATTTAACGCTTTGACATCTAGGAGCATACACCACTTAACTGTCAACTTTAAATGAGGTCAGAAGAATTTTGAACAATAACATTTCTGGCTAATTTTTGTTGTTTGTTTGTTTGTTGTTATAAATCTACATTCACAAGAACCACATTTCCAAACCATAAATGTCGCATTTCCATTCCAAAATGTTTTCAGTTTGACAATTAAAAATCAATGAAAATGGTGCATAAATAATGATTTTTTTTTTTTTTTTACTTTCAGAGCTGAGAGTGAAGATGAGTCCTTCTGCAGTGGTGACAGAGGGTCAGAGAGTCACACTGACCTGCAGTACCAGCTGTCCTCTGACTGACAACACAAACTACATTTGGTACTTCAACAGTCGACCTCTGACCCCGAGAGAGAACCAGAACAAACATCTGATCCTAGACCCAGTCAGCAGGGAGGATGCAGGAAGCTACTCCTGTGCTGTGAAAACCAACAAAGAGATCAGCTCTGCTCCAAAGACTCTCACTGTCCAAAGTATCACAGGAACATGGACACCAGCAGCTGCAGGAGTTTCTGCAGCTCTGCTGGTTTTAATACTTCTCTCTGTCTTCTGGTGTGTTAGGTGAGTAACGCTTTGATCTCATTCAGGTCAATATGTTCTTCTGATATGGCTTTAATTATATATATATTTTCTATCTGTTCAGAAAAAAGAGGATTTCCAACCAGCCTTCAAGAACTGAAACATTAGGCAACAAACAGCAGGTACCAAACAGGAAACAAAAAATTATTCTGCAATAATAGCGGAAATAAAACAAGCCGCTCATATAAATCTATTCCTGCTTAACCCAAAAGCATGTATTTTTAGCCTTTGTATTGTTCTCCTTCATGTGAATTATAACCTCTATATATAAATGTATGTAGATATACATTAATAAAATGTGATGTTATTTGTCTATGCAGATTTTTCCTGATTTCATAAATAAAAACGTTCCAGGTGAATCGGATGAGCAGGATGGTCATCACTATGTCAGGCTGCGTTTCAGTTTGAAAAACAACACTGACATCTACTCAACCATCGAGTTATCGTCTGCTAAGTAAATACACCTTCTTTTTTTTTGCTTTATTCATCATATTCAAACTGTGATTTGAAATCACTTGTTGATTTGAAAATTATTTCCTTTCGTTAAATTAGAATGACGACGACTTCCAGTGACTTTGCAAGAAGTGAAACATCAAACAATGAAGAGCAGGTACATGACAGGATTCAAGTGTAAAACATCAACTCCTCTATTTTTCTTCATATCTTCAATCATTTGTTATCTATCAAGAACAGTGCTTAAACTTGTGTCCTCGTCTTTTTTTCCATCCATAATTCCTCCATTCATACATCTATTTTCTCCCATTTGTGTTGGGTTGGGTCACAGAGAGGGCAGACATGTAAACAAACTATCCCCTGCTAGCTCTTGCAGCAGTGGGTCATTTTGGCATTCCCAGGTTAGCCATCACACATCTCTCCAGCAGGTCCTGGGTGTTCCCCAGTGCATCCTCACTGTGGGAAGAAGCCACGTAGGAGGTATCCTAGTCAGACTATTGCTGACTAATTAGTACTAATTAGTACTTTTTGATTTGGGCGAGTAGTGGCTCCACAACCTCGACTTGAAAGATACTTTGCACCACTTGTAGCTCATCTTTTTCATACTATGTTAGTGGGATTGCTGTCAGGATTCGGCCAGAGGTGGGAGTTTGTTCCCAGTGTAACCTCATTTTATGTTTGGTATAGTCCTGTCAAGCATCCCCACCACCTGATTCGAGTCAGCACCATGTGGTGATCAATTGACAACTCCCCTCCTTTGTTCACCTGAGACCAGCTGTTTTTGACACATTTGAAATTATAATGGAGAAGAGGTCATCAATCATTCCATGACAGGCAGTAGTGAACTTTTCTAACAGACTAATTGAGTTTTATTGTCACAAGAACAGATATATCTCATACTTCATGCAATACCTCTATAGTGGAACACATCTGTTTAACAAAAATCATCTGCTCTCTCTTCTCAAACATTATTGCAGGCCTGCACTGTACACACAAACTCACAAACTGCACAAACTCAAATACAAATCTACATGTTAGCTTCTATTCTGTTGTACAGTGGCACATTAATGTAATCTGATATTTATGTTTTCCTAAATTTAGCAAGCCATTTCAAAATTGAGATCTCTAATCTAGTTTAGAGGTCCCAACCGAGAAGCCTTAACACCCACTCACATCATTTGATCACAAGGTCTCACAATGGTTTCACCCGAAGCCTTGCTGGAGAATGACCCACACCCGTTTTTACAACTTGTCTCACAACTGTGGGTTCACACTAGAGATGGACCGATCCGATATTACGTATCGGTATCGGTCCGATACTGACCTAAATGACTGGATCGGATATCGGAGAAAAATAAAAAATGAAATCCGATCCATTAAATATCACGAAAGCACCTCACAAAACTTGCAACACGCCGTAACTCACCGCAGAACGTTAGCAGTTGGAGCAGTGTGCATCACGTGATAGAGCAGCTGTGGCATGCGGGACCTGTCGGTGGTCTGGATAGCATGTGGAGCTTCGCTAGCAACCTGGCATTTCATCTCCGCTAGCATTTCATCTCCGACAAAGTTATCCCCGAGAGAAGTAAAGCAAGCGTGTAAGTCCATCTCTGAATGTTTGTAAAGCATTCCCACGCTAAGCTTAACGAGCGACTGCCTCTCGCTCTCCGGCTGGTACTTCAATCATGAAACTGCTTAAATGATCAGCTGATCAGCTTTTCTGTCGCGAGTCCGTCTTTGTTTTTGGCCCACTTCGCACCAGAAAGAGGAAACCAGCGGCTGAACAACAGCAGCACGTTTAAGCTTGATAAGCTGTTGTTAGAATTTATTTAATATTACTTTCTACACCAGGATCTTTTTCTACGTAGCTGACGGCTGGTAACTGTGCAGGGGCGGATCTAGCAAAGTTTAGCCAGGGGGGCCGATTGTGCCCCCTTTTCACTGTTCATGCCCTAAGACATACTTTTCTTTCTTATTCTCATTTAAAATGTCTAGCTTTTAATAAATAATTAGCTGACACCCAAAGTTTTAATTTGATGCAAAATGAATAGAAGTCAATTACTGTATATAGTGACTATTAAGTCTAATATATATATACCCTAGTAAGCTATAGTACTTTTTACTTTGGGAAGGTACCATCTGTGCAGTCTGCAATTTTGTTGAAGAAAGATGTTGAATCTATTTAAAATTTCTTGAAAAATAATTGATTTCTGTGCATTTTTTTTCACACTGCATCAAATTAAGGTTGATTACGTCGATTAAGCATCATGAGGTGGCGCGTGAGGGGTGGTTCCCTATTTTTTATTTATTTATTTTTGTTGTTGCTGGGAGTTGGAACCCTATTAATTAGGTTGCTTAATATTTACGCTAAGTACTCTTTAAAATACCAGAATAGGGATGATGGTGTAGGTTTAAGTTTATTAGATTGATCAGTATTGCTGAACTATGAAATTTTTTTTTTGCATACAGGTATAACAGAATAGCTTTAGTGTAGTTGTTGTTTTAAACTTGAGTATGAACTTATACAAAATGCAGCAAGATATTTAAAAAAAACAGTTTTGTTGATTAAAAAACACTATATCGGATTCATATCGGTATCGGCAGATATCCAAATTTATGATATCGGTATCGGTATCGGACATAAAAAAGTGGTATCGTGCCATCTCTAGTTCACACTTTTCTTTCCAAGAAAAGACTTTAAAATGGATCCTAGATTCAATTGGAAGCTAATGTAGAGAGGCCAAAACGGGATTGATGTGGTCGAATTTCCTTCTGCTTTAAAAATCGTGCCGCAGCATTGTGCATTAGTTGCAAGCGTGACAAAGTGCCACGCCCAACCTCTACTAAAAGAGAATTGCAGTAATCCAAACGTAAAGTAATAAAGGCGTGAATAACACTTTCCAAGTTACACTTGGAAAGAAAGGGCTTAACCCAGTATGTTGTGTGTCTTCCTCCTCAGGTGAACCCTGATCCCATATATGACAACCTCCCAGCACATTATAGCGGACTGCAACTACCTACGAGCCACACAAGTGATGTCTACTCCAGTATGGACCCACTGCCTGCTCACTAAAGTAACTTTGTTACCATAGGGATTTAAAGGGCCTTTTTCTCCGATAGGTTTAGCGACTGAGCTAATTTGAGTATCACAGCAGGGACACCACATTTGGTGGATCTGCCAGTGGTTTTCATACATAAATTACAGAAGAAATAAATGTTGAACTTTTCAGTTAGAAAATGTATTTTATTAAAACACATGTCACAACTGAAAGATGACAAAAAACAGCAACTTGTGTTTGAGTGCAGCTGAGTGACTGTTTTTTAATGCACCATGAAATATCAAAAACCATATTATCAACTTTTGTTAATAATATGTTTTTTTTTAATATATTTTTGCAACTCTCATAACTTTCCAAAGAAACTGTATGGACATTTATTGCAATAAATGTGGCTACTGTTTAAATTCAGCCCTGTGGTTTCATATGTATTCTGGCTGATAGACGATGACCTCTTAATACTGACAGAGGGTCACTCTTCACTAAAAATCAGTTCTTTTGAAAAGTAGTCATGTTATGATTAGCAAATAATGTAATCCCTTGACAAAATGTACGAGACAAGAAAGCAAAAGTGTCCAGTGAACAAACATAGAACAACACAGGGGGAGGCAACAGATGGAAACACAGGTGGGGGGAGATGACTACAGCTACTCATAATGAAACCCACATGCTCTACATTACAGAGGACTCATTCCTAGAACAGAGATAAACAGAAAGCAGACGCTCTAAATAGCAACTTAAACTTTAAAATATGAACTAAGAATTTAAGACTGCAACAAAGAGTCAAACAACAGGAACCATTAGAAATTGTGGAAGCAGATTTCTTTTCTGTTGTATTACAAACATATTTAATCATATCACTTAAGTATAGCCAGATCACTCCTGACACCAATTGTATGCATCCATGTGGAATCTTATCACAACTGGGCCCCAAGTTTTATTGCACCTTCACAGAAGGTCCATTATATACTTGAAGATCTCCGACATCCTGCTCTTAGGGAGGTGACAGCCAAGCAGAAAACAAGGTCATAATTGTCTCTGTGAGGCAGGAGGTTAAAGGATGGGGCTGATGGCATAGAGATATATGATATGCTATGGAATGTTCTTTGTTTAACAGCGTCTGTGATGGGTTATATAACATGTAAGGGCAGCGGCCACAATTCAGAGATCACCCTAGTGTTTGACAGGAGTGGTTCTCTCCATATTGCAATATGTT
The DNA here is from genome assembly GCF_018398535.1 of Haplochromis burtoni. Classification (NCBI taxonomy): domain Eukaryota; kingdom Metazoa; phylum Chordata; class Actinopteri; order Cichliformes; family Cichlidae; genus Haplochromis; species Haplochromis burtoni. Next base: position 53,203 of record NW_024583391.1, read on the forward strand.
ATTAAACTCACTTTAAATCATGCTCACTGTGGTGTTTGCAGGTTATTGTTAAAATTTCCATAATAAAATCATGAAGTGATTTTGCTGTTGTTAAATCTGTGTGTAGTTTCTCAGCAGATACACTCACAGTAAACACTTTGTCTATTCTGTTTTCAACCTTTCCTGTAAAATTGCTATTTATTTTTGACATTCACTCATGTTTTTGAAATTTTATGAAGTGACAGAAACAGCAGCTGTAAAAAGGTGATTTACATATCACTTTGAACAAGAACTGTTATGTGGTTTGTCTCTGAACTTGAGCTCACTACAGATAAACATCATGGAAAGTACATCATGGCAGCACGGAGTAACTTCTACACAGAAAAAACGAGCAGTGTTAGTGCAACACCACAAGAGTCAATTTCAACACAGAGCCAGTGTCTCTTGAATAAAATGACAACAATTAATGCAACATGAAAAATAATAACTTTTTAAAAATTTCTTACCATATTCACATTGTTTTATGGTTATGTCAACTAATATGAATTATTATCAGTTATAAACCCTTTTTAAAACTTTTTTACTGTCTACTCTTGTAGCATGAATAACAGCTGTATGGAGACTTTTGGTAGTTCCGAGAGGGGAATAACAGTAGTGTTTGCTGCGAGATCGATCCACTTTAGACCAGACAACAAACGACGGAGACTCCGGAAAAGTGCAATCAAACGATGAGTTTTATTATCACAGGAGAACAACCAACCGTCAGCATACGGA
>NW_024583391.1:86435-87148 GCF_018398535.1 Haplochromis burtoni
AGCACAGCTTGAGTAAACTAACTGAAACACAGACACTGACTAGCCGACAGGAAATACACAACTGGGCAAAACAATGCACAGGTCAAATAAGTCAGCCCAATGACAATGGAAGCAAAACTGAACACTACACACAGGACAAAAAACGATCAAAATAAATCAGGAGACTAACACTGACTGAAACACAAACTAGACAGGGCAAATTAAACACAAAGTTAAAACTGACTAAACATGGGAAACATAGGAAACAGAAAAGAAACACAGACGAGGCAAAGAGAACATAGGAGGGCAGGAAAAACTTGAGAATATCTAACAAAGAAATCTTGAATACAACACAAGATTTATGACTGAACATAAGCAAATGTAATGTTTAAACTAAAACTAGAACGAAGTCAGACAGAAAATATATTTTTTTTTTAAAAGGCAACTGAGTCCAACACAGAAAACACTGAGTATAAAACCAAGGATCATGACATAAAGACCCAAAGCACAATGCAAGTTTCAGTTACTGAAGACAAAAGTCAAGGCGGAGACCCACAAAAAAAGAAGCAACTGGACAGGCAGGAGGAAACGGTAGGATAAACCTTAAAGTAAATATTAACTCAGGCTGTCATACACTGTACATGGAGTGGAGTTTAAAAAAGCAACTATTCCCTCGTAAATGTCATAAAAGTACAGAACTTAAGTCAATGTTAGATTTTATCAGTGCATGGGGG
>NW_024583391.1:88449-90542 GCF_018398535.1 Haplochromis burtoni
AACAATATAGCTCCAAGAAAGAAGGGATACAACAGCTGTAATGTTTGCTGTGGGGATGCCCCTCGTGTGTATAGATGTGCTGTTATAGCAGAGGACACTGACATGTTTGCGAATCTCCCTGCATTATAGCCCGTGATATTGTCACAATGCAAAATTGCAGAATTCATTCAGAGCTATATATTAAACACATTTGTATAGTTTTACATTTGTTGATTTTAGATAGTCTAGTTTTGATGTGAAGCATTTTTACGATTTTAGATGTTTGAGTTCGTTCCTAGACAATTTTATAATATTATTCCAGACGGCATACTCCATCCATCCATTTTAGTTTTGAGGAGGGGCTGGAGTCTATCCAAGCTGTTAGACAGCGTATTACCACCTAGCACTGCTTTTTGCCACTGGTACTGTACTGTACTGGCAAGTATGTACTCGCGTTCTCGGCGAGACCAGACTTGCCACTGAACACTAAAATAAACCAAACATTAAAATTTAGAATCGATCTAAGTTACTTATATATCATGTTTAACCTCAGTAGCGAAATCTCTATTAATAAAAATAGTGTGCATGTATGTCTTAATAAAAACAAGCAGGTGAGATGTTAGAACGCCTTTATTTTTTATTTTAGTACAATAGACAGCTGCTGGGGTTTGTTTAACCTGACTAGCGAAAAGACCGCGTAGGGGTTGAAAATTATGTGCCAGGAGTCCGCTGTTCTCGCCGGCTCTAGTGATCCTCGACCTCACTGTCTGCTATGGAGCTGGCGGGTCACAGACGTCTCTGAAAACATCAGAGCACGTTTGGAAATATATGATATCTTGATAAATCGAGCAGATATTTGAAGCTTACACAGCTACATTCTTGCTTGAAAATAACTTAAAAGTTTATTTTGTGACCCAGCAAGAGAAATATTTAAAAGTTTTCAGCCCTGCTCGTCTGCCATTGCCGCGTTTGAGTTTTGGATGAAATGCATTCTGGGATATTTAGCTGTACCAAGTCCACACAAGTCACCACCGATGCATGCTCGATAAAACAGGCGGAGCGAGAAAACATCCGGGACTTTTTCGCGTTCTCGGCTTGATGCGTACTTTGAATTGGAACAGTACTTGGTCTCCGACTGATGACGTATCACGAGTATGCGAGAACGCAAGGATGCACAAGTACGCATATTGAGACAGGACTCAGTAGCTGCCGGAGCCCAGAAGAGAGCAAAATAAAAACCGATTTTGCTAAAAAAATAAAATAAAAAAAACCTGCAGAACTCCTCAGATCCTTGTGTTTTGAAGCCGATAAATTCAAAAATTCAGATCCAATTAAATTCAAATCACTCATAATGATTCTCTGGAACACTGGAACACATAGAAAGCAAGCAAACAAAAAAGTGAGGCAACCACGCGGAGCAGAGCCTTAAAGCACGAACAGAAAATACAGACAAAGACTGACAGGAACAAAGCAGCAGAAGCAGAAGAGAGAAAGAGACCCAATGCAGATTGGATGTACCTTATATAGGGACAGTGATCCTCCCCTCCCGTCACTGGATATCCTTTTGTAAGGAAGAGGACTCCCTTACTACATTCATTTATATTATATTATCTGTATAGCACTTTAGAGCACACCTTTCACTTTATTTAAAGCACCTGCTTAAAGTGCAATGCTAAATAAAGTGCTTGATAAAGCACTTTATTTAGCATTGCACTTTAAGCATGGATTTGCACACAAGAAGTTTAAATTTAAATATTTATTGACTATTTATTGGGAATTTTAAAATCAGTTGGTAGCCTTATTTCAGATCCTGCTCATCTGCTCCTCATCAAGGAATGTGGTGGTTGTCTGTCAGGAGAGAAGAATGGTGATTGAGATTGTGATTAAGCAGTAAGGAAAACTAATGCAAGTGTGTGTGAAATCTAGGAATAAAAGTGGTGCAAATAAGTGTTTGTAAGATAATGATTACTCATCACGTGGGTGACTGTGGCTCAGGGGGTTGGGAAGCACATCTGTAACCGGAAGGTCGCCGGTTCGATCCCCGTACTCTCTGTCCTGGTCGTTGTGTCCTTGGGCAAGTCGCTTTACCCAAGGACACAAGTCCTTTACCCTAC
>NW_024583391.1:91516-92753 GCF_018398535.1 Haplochromis burtoni
ATATGTAAGCATTTAAACACTGCAGAGAGTATAAGTAACAGTACTGTAGAAATTAATTTGATCAAAACAATAACGTGGCGCACAGTGTGACGTCAAAAAAAGCGCACACCTTTGACGCTGCGTTTTCTCAGTTTTTCTCGTCCACACGTAAATGCAAAAACTGAGTTTTCGAAAATATCCACCCTGGCAGGCGTTTTTAGAATCTACGTTTTCAGTGACCGAAAAACGCTGTTTACGTGTGGACGAAAGGTGCAAACGCATAGAAAAATCTGCATTTTCCAAAATACCCGGGTACGTGTGGACGTAGCCTGAGATTGCCCACCCCTGGGTTAGTCTGACAGCTGAACATATTTAAGGCTGCCAGTTGTCATTGGAGAGGGGGGATTTGTGCTGTGAAGAAGCTCGATGAGTTAAGGAGAGCTGTATAGCAAATAAATACTTTTTGTTCCACTACACTTGCCTTGGTCCATCTCACTGTGTTTCCAGCCGCTAAGGGCCGCACTGTTACACCTTTCATCCTTTGTTTTTTCTTTTCATCTTCCACTTATGATATACACGACCCTACACCATAACTTCTTGCAAACCAGTCTCTCATCCATCATTGTACTGGGTCACTTTGACAGTTCCATGGCCAAAGTGAGTCTGAAAGTCTGCAGAAAAGCAGTTAATCAGTTAATCCATTCAAGAATTTTGTTGGGCGCGCATGCCAGACATAAACTGCTATCCATGCTGAGTGAGGGTTTACTTGTTCGCTTCTGGTGTTTGAGGCAAGAACCAGAATTCCAGGTACATGCCCTGCAAAGGCCAGGTATATTTGCTTATAAGGATATTGAAAGGACTGTACACTTCGGCTTTACCGTCATTTAAAGAGCTGTATGCATTTGTGTCACGGCCCCAGAAAGGGCTGCAGGCCTTTGCTTTACAGCTATCCAAACAGCTACATGCTTCTGTTGTACAGCTGGTTAAAGGGCTACACAGCAGTCCAGTTAAGCACAGCTGCATGTTTCTGCTGCACAGTCAAAGGCAGCTGCATAACGAGAAGGGTCCTATGTGTTACACACTGGAGGACGACAGGGTTCATTCAGGTGCACATGAAGATTTATTGCACTGAAACACAGCAAAACAATTCAGTGTTACTGGCGGCTTCCATTGTAATAACTGGCCTGCGTTACTTTTGTGTCATTACGTGTAATGGCCATGTATTAATCAGCCCTTAACACACAGAGAAAATGACCAG
>NW_024583392.1:0-7045 GCF_018398535.1 Haplochromis burtoni
CAGGGCAACCTGCATGTGGCGAATAAAGCTTTGATTGATTGATTGTCAAAAGTTGAAAAGGAGAGCTCTGTATGATGATGACAAATGTATTTTTCTCTCCCCTCAACAGTGTGTGGATGAAAATACAGTAATATGTTCCTGTTAATAATTTGAAGTATAACAACAAAGGTTTTTGTAATCTCTTAAATAGATCGATGCCTGATGTCCGGTCCTTGAAGACGTCATTGGTCATACACGCGCGCGTGCGCGCGCGCGCACACACACACACACACACGCACACACACACACACACACACACACACACAAAATTTGGTATTAAGTTTATAGTTGATAATTTCTCTTTATTTACTTTTACACATACATACACATTTTAATAGGGCAAGAAATTACACTAGTTGCATGTAAAGGCTGCATGCAGGTACTGTCAATGTCCCAAAGGCAGAAAACTGTTCTGTTGGTGTACACTTGCTTTAGGGCAAAACAAAAGAAACAGAGCAAATGGATGAAAAGCATATATTTGCCCTAAAAAACAAACAACCCCCCCCCAAAAACAAACAAACAAACAAACAAACAAAAAAAACCCCAAACAAAACAGGGTTATTACAGCAGCATCATTTGGCAACACAAACAGTATACAACCGTGGACAATTAAATCACATCTACTGTGATGTTTCTTCTTTGTCACTGCTTCTAGTTCAAAATGATAATTTCATTCTGCTCACACTTCTGAAAGCACAACATTTAATGGAAGTGAAAAATGTTACTCCACACATACTGCACAGTGCTAAACTTTCAAATTGGCTTTGTTAAAGGAAGAGCCAAACACCAAACACAAAGATGTTGTGATGTCCGTGAGAAGCTGGGACTAGAAATCAGCTCAAAAAAAAATCTAATAAATAAAAATCTAATAAAGTTGCATGTTCTTTACTTTAGCTAGTCTAAGCTCAACTGTGTGGCTCTAGTCTTTTTTTTCTGCAATTCTGCTAAATGGTGCAGGTGAAGCAAACCATTTCTAAAAGTTTATAAATGTTCTTCTAATCAGAGAGCATCAGAAAACAAACAAACAGTGAATGTTTGCTCTTAACAAGTACTCTGTGAATATCCAAAACCTGCTGTATCTTATTATTCACTGCTACTGATAAACAAAGGCCCAACTGTGCAGCTGTCCTCTGTCATTTTACAAGTCGGAGCAACAATGACCAGCTGTTTTAAAGAGACTAAAAATAAATAAATAAATAATAACAATCAAAGTGTTCTGACATATCAAGACATGGACCAGACTTCTGGGGGGCAGTGTTCACTAATGTCTGGCCCCAGATCCTTTAAGGTAAGACTGAGCTTGCTCCGATTAAACTCTGGAGGCTGGGTCAACATCCTTTTGTCTTTCCTCAGACGTTCGTTGTTATGGTGGAAATGCTGTCTCACTCGAGTGTGTGTGGTTTATCTATAACAATGTGTAAGCAGGTGGGACATATCAAAGTAAAGCCTTACATCTGCAACAGCAAGAGTGGCTTAATCTGACAACGTCACAAGAAAAAGAATAAAAGGTTATATAAAATCTCCTATTATTTAACTGCAAAGCAATTTCTGATGTTTTTAGTCATTCGGATGTGGGGTGTCTTATCAGTAGCAATAATAAAGGAAATGCACATCAAATGTCTGTGTCATCATGACGCAATGGAATATCATGGACTACCATGACTACACACACACACACACACACACACTTTCCCATTCACTGGTGGAGTGTCTTACTTCTGTATTTGTCCAGTGTTCGCATGTATACACAAAATCACATCTATACAGGCGGAAAGTACCAGGTTAAGCAGAATTCCATTAAAGGACAGCGTGACAGAGTTTTTGACAGAAGGTGGTGGGTGTGACCTATCAGTGCTGATGAGCCATCAACAGATGGCCAGTTCATGTTCATTTGCACATTACCACAACTGAACACGGACAAGCTCAACAGACTGATCCTGGCATCACGTCTACACAACTACATGACAACTAATTAGCAGCTCCTTCAACTTATGTCAGATATCCAAACCACGCCTTCTGTTAAAAGTAATGTTAGTATTTCTCTCAGTGACTTCAAATACACCTGTGAGGGACCATTAACAGATGTACAAAACGTTGCTCCGGTGCCACTCTTTCCCTCTGAGGATGTTCCACCTGGTTTTACTTGCTGTGATGAAGATACTGCTGGGTGAACATGTTGAGCTCACTGTCCAGCCAGCCCGCTTTATTCCTGAAAAGGCACAAATGCAAACACACGTTTAAAAAAAATAGACAATTATGCAACAAGTTGCATGTTTAAAAGAGGCACCTGCAAACAGCATGTGTTGATCAGAAATATAGTCACCCTGAGATCATGCTTGAACATGGCATAGTGCAAAAAACACTCTGACCCTGCTGTGAATGGCTACACAACTCAGTTTGGAACCTGGCACAGCCTGGTGTAGTTGGTGGACTTCGAGGTTCCAGTTTATGTGCTGCTTTTTCTTTTTGGACCAGAAACATGTTTTCTTTCACTCTCTGCAGTTGTGTTATCAATGTTTTTGCTAAAAACTGGGGGCTGTCTGGGTTTAATGTTGTCAGGAGTTTTATTCACATGCTGCTGTTAATTACATTTCTGTTGCAGGTCTCTTTTTAGTCACACATGTGGGCACAACTGTCATGTTTACATCATCATATAAAAGCATAGAATGTGTCCATTTTTAAATGAATTACTTGATGAATCACACCAGCCCTACAAATTTATTTAGTGTGAAGCATGCATCACCAGTTTTACGGGGCTAATGCAAACAACTGTTCATATTCACACCTATGGCCAATTCCAAATCATAAATTAGTCTAATGTGCCTGTCTTTGAACTGTGGTAGCAAGCCCAGATACTGAAGAGAACCCATTTAGGCACAGGGAGGACATGCAAACACCACATAGAAAGACCCCAGCTTGTCAGCAGGTTGGGACCTAGAACTCTTTGAAATAGCTTGTCACCTGTAACCTGTGAACAAAATGTTTAATAATGCCTAGTGTTTTACAAGTTTGACAGTTAACTCGCTCTTTCCACCACTGCAATTTCATTTTAACTGGAAATATGTTGATAGTCAGGACTTTGCTCCTCATCACTCCGCCCAAGACTCTACATTGTAAAGAGAGACACACAGCATGCATGAGCAAAGAGCCACAGTTGAGGTTAGCATTTTTACCGTAGCAGCTTAGCCTTGCTCTGGAGGCTGTCCAGCAGCTCGATCTTGCTGTTCATGTCAGTGATGTCATCTTCAAGATTTTGACGGGTGATGTCTACCTGCTGGCAGAGCTGAGCAAATACCCCAGCCAATTCCCTGTCAACCACACACAGCATTAGAAAGGCTCGACAATATTCAGTGCTGGATCACAAATATACTTGGCATTCTCTCCTGTAACATTAGTCTAATTATGTGTGCTCACTGCTGGACTTGGTGGCTGCAGTTGGATCCAGTGTAACTGACAATGAGCTGTAGCTTCTCACTGGCGTAATCCACAAACTGCCTCTTAAAGGCTCTTTCTTTGGCCTTGGTGGTCCAGGTGAGCCGCTCATAGATGTAGAGGAGCCCATAAAGGCCCAGTGACAAAGCGATGAGACGCCAGCCCACTGCTTTCCAGATCTACACAGAATGAAAGACCAAGGTCAGGCTGAAACATAGGCTGAGCACTAAGTCTACATTTAATGGTTGGCTATTATGAAATAACAAAAGGCATGAGGAAATAAAATCAGCATTCAAAAAGTTAGTTTGGAATCTTCATAGTGCAAAAATTTGAATAACTCTTTAATAAAAACTATGATAAAATGATGAACTTAATGAGAAAGCCTTTCTGGCAAGTGTTACAGGTGGTGAGTAAACACTGTTGCTGTGGTTTTATTGTGTTTTTTGCCAGCACGTAATCAAAAACATCACAGTTCAGATCATTTCAACTCCCATCCCACAACAGGAAAAGCAAGTACTGTCCCATTTTCAGAGCTTTGCAATTCACTCTGTAGAGCATTATAATACATTTGTTGCCCATCACTACCTCTTTGATTCTGGAACACCAAAACAGATCTGTTTCCTTAATATTTCATTCAATTCTAATTGTGTGCGGTGTGTTTGTAGATCCTCACCACTCCACCAATGACAAGAACACCCATGGAAGTACGGGAGGTGAGGGAAGCAAGACCGGTCACCATAGAGACCATCAGCTCCTCCTGGGTCATGGCGCTTTGTGGAAATGGAGGCATGCTGGTGCTGACCGGTGTCAAGGCCATTGGGCGAGGAACCTGTATGGACAACACAGCGAATAACCTCACAAAGCACACGGCCCTGTACAGATCAATCCAGCTCTGGTCTTTTTGTCCTGGTTTTATTCTAGTCATGTCCAACAGTAGGACACAGCTGAAGGTGAAAAGGAAGCTTTCTATATCAATTTAGGTATGTGATTATGCTTTTTGTTTCAGGATTCTATGCATCAAATATGCTTTTTAATTGTATACAATGTTGCTTATGTAGACACTTTCAGGAAGTTTATGCTTCTGGCAATGTTACCTGGTCATTGTAGCCCATGAGAACGCGTCGGGTATTCTTGGGTCCAAGGAAGCGGTTGACCAGCATGGTCCAGCCCAGAGAGAAGTGGAAGCTGATATCTTCTTGAAAGTCACTGCAAAGCTTGTCACAGGCGAGGTCATAACTGAGGCTGAAGCACTGACTTCGAGGCACCAGCTTGTCAACCTGCTCTCTCACGGCACTGGGCAGCAAAGGCTTCAGACCCTCTGCACACATGAACAGAAAACAGCAGCGTCATTGTGAAAATAAATAATTATTTTCAGCTTGGCTTTGAATTACAACACAACAGCAATAACGACAACAACACAATTTTCAAACAATAACTATTCCATATAGCAGGGGTGGGCAACTCCAGGCCTCGAGGGCCAGTGTCCCTGCAGGCTTTAGATGTGTCCTTGATCCAACACAGCTGATTTAAATGGCTAAATTAGCTCCTCAACATGTCCTGAAGTTCTTCAGAGGCCTGGTAACGAACAAATCATTTGATTCAGGTGTGTTGACCCAAGGTGAGGTTTAAAACCTGCAGGACACTGGCCCTCGAGGCCTGGAATTGCCCACCCCTGCCATATAGTGTAACTAGTTGCATGCCACAAATACACATGTGTTTGGCAATCATAGCTGAAAACCTCATAGTGGCTTAACGTAAACCAGAGCCTGTTGAAGTAGAAAGGTGGACATATTACCAATCATGTCATTCTGTGTGGTCTGCAGTGCACTGCTGATGGAGGTGGAGCACCTCTCCGACATGTTCTTGCCCAGGCCCTCCTCTATGTGCCGATGGAGTTCCTACAACAAACAATGACAAAGAAAAGTTAAAGCATTAGTTTTTTTGAAAGGTTTAACGACAATCCCTTATATAAGATGTCATTACAGACCACAATCTGCATGTCTCTTTCACTGACACCTTTGATTATTGATATACCTTTATTAGTCCCACAAGGGGAAATTGACAACCTTTTTTCTACTGTGTAGGTTCAGGGCCGCTAACAAACATCTAAACTAAATGATGATATGGAAAAAGGTATATTTTATTGGCCGGGCATCCAAAAGAATGTGCGCTGATGGTGTGCATCCTGCCTGAAGTGTCAGATGGTTAACCAGCCGACCATTCCAAAAGCCTCTTTGCACCCATTATCAGGTCTTATTTGACTGCACACTTAAATGGTAAATGGTAACTGAAGTCTTATGATTCTTATGTAGCGCTTTTCTACTCTCCCGCACTCAGGACTCAGGGCTTTATACAACATGCCACATTCACCCATTCACACAAGCACTTCTTCTGTGCTTTTAAGATTCTAACATTAAAAGGTGGATGCATGAGAGAGCAACTTTGGGTTAAAATCTTGATATTTATATCTTAATATCAAAGATATTTGGCATGCAGTCTAGGGGAGCCAGAGTTCAAACCACCAACCTTCCGGTCAGTAGATGACCTGCTCTACCTCCTGAGGCTACACCCCTTCTGAGCTACACTTAAAGAGCCGTATGAATTATTTGGCATTAAATCTGTTTGGACTAGTGTCTACCACCCTCAGACTGACAGGCTGGTGGAGAGGCTGAAAAAGACTTTAAAGTTCATGATTTGAAAGTTCATTCACGAGGATTTACGCAATTGGATCGCTGATTAGACCCTCAGTTGTTTGCTGAGGTACTCCAGGTCACGGGGGTGTTGGACCTGGTTAAGGGAAGCTGGAAGGAAGGTCCAAGCCCAGCTAAAAGCCAGATTTAATACGTCTTGGACCTTAGAGCAAAGCTGCACACACTGGGGAGGTTGGTATGTGAAAATCAGCTTCAGGCCCAGGAACGTTAACTTACTGCCAATTCCAGTCTCTGCTCGAGGAGATGGATAGCTCATACAAAGACATCCCGCTCCACTGTGCTGTTAGATGGCTTATCTGTAGAAAGTATCTTGCTGATAGAACTGGACATCTCAACGAGCATAATCTCAAATTGCAGGAATCAGGACAAAATGTTTCAGATATACGCGACAAGTGGGAGGCTTTGGTTCAAAAGCTGGCAGTTTTTTTTTCAAGCGATGTTGAAACATTCTGCTACTTCAAATGCCCCAAGGAGCTGTCCACGGTCCTGATATCATCCCTTATATGACCCTGGGATGAAACTGTGGAGTCCAAAGTGAGACCCAGATTGTGACTTTCTGTGGATGGTGGGATGGGGCAAGTGTCAATGTCAGTGAGTAGATTTCCATCTTTTGGAGAAGGGCTTTTGGGGGCCACAACTGACCTGACTAAACATAAAAGGCAAAATGTTTAGAGAGAATTGGCCAAAATGCTGAAAAAGGGGTTGAAGAGTTGCCCAGCGCGTCATAGTTCATGTAGTGAAGGTTCTATAAACATCACAAACAGTGTGGTCCGTGCAGCAGGGAAAATGAGTGGGACTGCCCCACTCATATTGTGTGTGTGTGTGTGTGTGTGTGTGTGTGTGTGTGTGTGTGTGTGTGTGTG
>NW_024583392.1:7067-19938 GCF_018398535.1 Haplochromis burtoni
GAGAAAAAAAACGGAGAGTTGAAAACAAGTCGCGACCGATGAGAAACGGAAGATGAAGCACGTAAATATAATAACCACTACAGTCATTGCAGAGTGCCTGACGAGCCCAGTTGTAAGTAAGCTGTTAAGAGTCAACTGTACACTGTGTTCGCCGCCTCCGAAACAATAAAGTCCTGTTGGAGCAGCCTTTTAACGCCTCTCTCTGTCTCTCGCTAGCAAAGTTGACCCAGACAGTAAAGCTAACTACCAGCTACCAGCCCGACACGGAACCCGACGTATTAACCAGAGGTCTCTTTACCATGGTTCAGAGTCGTGGACCTGGCCGAGGTAAAAACCGAGTACAAACTGTGTTAGTTCAGTAAGAGAGTCAAACACTAATGTGTACACTCATGTCTGCATTTTCATTTTGTTAAATATGAACAAAATGATAGCAGAAGTGCTGCCCTGTGTCTGGCCAGAAAGAGAGTACAAATTTGTTTATTTGGTAGTTCAATGAAAGGCTTAGGCGTGTGAGGGGGAAAAACAATTGTGCTTACTTTTGCAGATTTTTCTTATCATAGAATATTTAAAATAAAGAAAAGCACTACATTTTTGGAAATATTTGTGGATATTTTCTTGGTTTTTCTTTTTGTTCTACTTGATCACTTAAGTGGCCCTCCAATGAGATGACAGTGGCGGCAGCAGCAGCCCACAGCTCCTCTGAGTTTGAGACCCCCAAGTCTATATGGTTCTGTGTCTACTCTCTGACATAGATGTTTCCTGTGTGAAAAAGTGATTGCCCTCTAAATCATCACTGGTTATACCACTCTTTGTCAGCAAGAATTGCAATCAAGTATCTGTGATAACTGGCAATGAGTTTTCCACATCACTGAAGAGAAATTTTGGCCGACTCTTCTTTGCAGAATTATTTTAATACAGTTATAATGGAGGCGTTTTTAGGAATGAATGGGCTGTTTAACGTCATGCCAAAGCATCACAATCAGATTTAAGACCAGAGTTTGACTACACCACTCCAAAACCTTCATTTTGTTTTTCTGAGAAATTCAGAGGTGGACTTGCTTCTGTTTTTCAGATCACTGTTGTGCTGCATAACCCAGGTGGCTTGAGCTTCAGAGCATGAACTGATGGTCAAACATTCTCTTTCAGGATTTTCTGGCAGAGAGTAGAATTCATGGACAATATTGTGCAATTAACATACCTTGATGTACTTTCACTACACCTGAAAAGTTGATTCTGTTCATCTGGACGTAGCATTTTCAGTAGGAGAAATATTTCATCACTGATTCAAGTTTGCATAATGACTGGAACTAGCACCAGTGGTGAACAATGGGCTGTGAGGTCAGTTCCTTAATGATTGATCAGGGAGGATATGAAAAAAAATGATAGGTTAGCCTTGTTAGACTGTGAGATTTCCATCAGTAATGGGGTACATTTAAAAGTTGACGTGTACTGGAGACCAAAGCATACGGATCAGTATTTAGGGTTTGACTCTCATCATCCACTGGAGCACAAACTGGGTGCCCTCGGGATGCTACAACACACAACGAATAGCATCCTCACAGACACAGCGGCCAGGGAAGCAGAAGAACGTCATATCGAGAAGGCCCTGAGTAAATGTAAAAGTCTAAGAATATGCTAAAGTTAAACTCACATTTTTGTAGACCTTGAGCACCACTGGTGATGGATGGAAGTCCATATGGAAGTCGTCCACCAGCACATGGAGCTTCCTGATTTCCTCTGCCATGGCATTAGAAACCTAAAAGAACAACCACCCTCTTTTTAGCTGAATCCACATAAACCAGGACAGTCACACTGTGCCAGAATTCACCTGTCTCTCCACCTCCTCAGTAATCTTCTTGATCTTGGACTTGCAGTCCATGGTCAGTAGATCCAACTGCTTGTCGATGAACTCTAATCGGTCCTGACGGTCCTCTTTGGTCTCCAAACAATAGACTCTACACACCAACCCACACAGCTTTTTAAGTTTAAAATGAAAGTCTATTAAAGATGGAGATGTGCTGCACACATGGGTCTTAATCACAATGAAAACCATTTATGGGAATTCTTTCCCCAGGCACTCTGTGGCTAAAAGAGGAGGGCAATGCTTTTTGGGGGTCTGTGGTTTAAAGTCTCAGCATATACAAATACTGCTTTTAATCACAGACTCACCTCTGCTCCTGTGCAGCAATGTATACCGAATCCATAATGTGACGCAGGGCTTCAGAGATCTGCTTGGCCCTCACTGTATGCTGCTCAAATTTGGTCTTCACTGCAGACTGTGATATACACTCCTAAATACAGCAGACAGACAGCAATTCAGATATCAAATCAAGAAAAATTACAGAATGCAACTGAATGACCCTGGATCTGATTGAATTGAAGGTAAATTTCCAGCTTTAAATCACAAATGTAGTTAGACTAAGTTACATAATCTGCATAAGAATTTTTTTTTTATTTCAACGGGATAATGCGCATTAATTAACATGATAGTCGTTATTTACAGATAGGGATATATAATCATGTATAATACCCCATACCCCAGTCCTGTCTATTCTGATTGTAATAACAGAACAGAAGTAAAAACATACAAATCCTGAAATCTATTAAAGTATGACATCAAGTGGACCAGTATAGCAAAAGCAGTAATGGTGCACTTGGAAAAATAAATCTGTTGGGCATTTTTATTGGCCTTCAGACAATAATTCTGATTGCTACAGTCACAGACAGGACAGTGAAAAAAATAAATAAAAATACAATGACATGATGAGTGCAGGCACAGAAAGCTCTATGTGAAAGCTAATTTACACCATGGAGCCCTGCTTTCAAAAACTGGCATAGATAAAACTCTACGTAGCTGGATTTATGAAATAAGTGCTTTTTATAACATGTTTAGCGCCATCTTTTTCCCAGTACAAAATGTGACATCCCAGAGTTTGTTGGTTGGTTGGTTGCGGTCAATAAGAACAGTAAAACTAAAAAACAGTTTAAGAGGATAACTGTTGTGCTGTCCCTGGCTACAACAATGGATTTTATGGTAACAAATCAAGAATATCTGCTTTCTCCGTCTCCCCCTTTACCAGTAATTGACTCTGTGTTGTTTGGCTAGCTGCACTGAGAAAGTAAAATGCATCTGTTGGTCATAATGTTCAGGTTTGTAAAACACTTTATGAATGAGTACTGTGACTGTTTCAAGTTGGGTGACAGGTGGTTCACCAGACCGACAAGCTGGAGTCAGAAACTCTGATTTTTACACCATCTTACTACCAAGTAGGGCTGCCACAAACGATTATTTTGATAGTCGACTAGTCACCGATTAATTTTGCGATTAGTCGACTAATCAGATCATCATCCATTGAACGTAAAAGTACAGCTTATTGCACCAGCAGCATCTGCTCTTATATAACTATCATTAGCTTACAGCTTGAAGTGTTTAAGGTCTGTGCTAATTAAAAATAAAGACAAGATGATAGTTTATTAAATTTGAATGAAATTTGCAGATTGTCTCGGTGAAGTTTAATAAACTCCTTGCTATCTAAAATATAACAGGACACCGGAGTAAATTCTCCAGCATCTCACACTTCTGATAATCAGCTGTCTGCTTGAAGTTTATTCAGCTGTGTAAAAACTAGAACTTTAATCTCAGCCAAACCGATTTACTCAGGAACAAATAAAATACTAAAAAAAAGCCAAACAATAACATTTTAAGTTATCTCAGTGACTCATATATCATGTTTAACCTGAGCAGCGAAAGACAGCGGTGGGTTTGAAAACGATGTGCCAGGAGTCCGGTGTTCTCAGGGCTCTAGTGACCTAGCCCCCGGCTAGCTATCGAGCTAGTGGGTAACAGACGTCTCCGAAAACGTCAGAGCGCTTTTGAAAATATGCGGTGTCTTGATAAACTGAGCAGATATTTGAGGTTTACACAGCTACATTCTTACCTGAAAATATGTTAAACGTTTATTTTGTGACCCAGAAAGAATAATAAGAGTAATATTAAAACTAACTAGCTGCCGCCATTGTTGGAAACTGAGCTGGGCTGCGCTATGAATTCTGGGACACAGCTTCTTCTTCTTCCGGGTTTAACGGCAGCTGGCATCCTTGTACATACAGTGCTGCCATCTTCTGTTTCAGTCCGTTATTACACTCTTAAATCCTGCTACTTATTCCTGCGTCTTTTGTGATACAAAGCTTCAAACGACGCGTCGACTATTAAATCAGTCGTCGACGATTTTGATAGTCGACGTAATCGTGACTATTCGACTAATCGTGGCAGCCCTACTACCAAGCCGTGCAAGCAGCTGATGGGATCAGGTTAATGCATGTGAATCACACCAGAAACATAACACAATCTGGAACCCTATCAGTATATCTGCAAGAAAAATAGCTAGAAAACGGAGGCTCAGGGGAAGAGATACCACCCTTTGTGGAAACCTCCCCCCCCCCCCTCACATCACCTCACTGACTGGATTACTTTATATTAAAATTAATAAAACAAAAACAAAGCCCAAATTTAAGTGTAGGAAAGTATAAGGTGGACATTTTTGGAATATATTTTCCCACTGACGTACAGATGGATGTTAGGATTTCCAATTGTGTTTAACATAGATGTATGAAATTTGGTGCACATATGTAGCATACAGATTCAAACATACAGAAATTAGATCAAATCTCATTTCTAGTTTTGAGGATCTTACCTCGAAACGCCGTTCAAAGTTCTGGAACTCAAACATTCTGGCCTGAAATCCTTCAGCAAGAGCGCCACCTGAAACAGCACAGGAGTGAGAATGTGCGCTACAGTGGGTTTCACACTTTTTATCACCTCACTTTAAAGTCTATTCAAACTCAAAAAACTATACAGATTACATACAACTTTTACGTGGCACAAGAATTCTGTGCTTTTTAAAATCTATTTAAACACAAAGAATAAGCCAAATTAAACATTTTCTAATACTTATCAGTAATCTAATCTAATAATTAATTAATATAAATATATCCATTTATTTTTATATTAAAAAATAAATTCCCCCCCTCGCCCCTGCGGGCAGTCTATCCTTCAAGTTTGGGGCCTCTACCAGAGGCCTGGGAGCTTGAAGGTCCTACACAGTATCTAGGACGGTGTTCCTCTGGACGGAGTTCTTGGATGTTGTTCCTGAGATCTGCTGGAGCCACTCGCCTAGCTTGTAGGTCATTGCACCAAGTGCTCCAATTACCACTGGGACCACTGTTACCCCTCACCCTCCACCTCTTCTCTGAACCCTCGGTACTTCTCCTGCTTCTCGTGTTCCTTCTTCCTGATGTTGCTTTCATTCGGTATAGCCATCTGGCTATCTTGGTTAGCCATTACCAATTTGTCCATTTGTATCTGGAAATCTAACAGGATCTTAGCTCAGACATTCTTCAACGCCGTCGGGTGGTGACCTCGGGACTTGTACACTATGCCGGCCACTTGGTTATGGCGCTCTATGTATGTCCTGCCTGCTAGCATCTTGCACCCTGCTGTTATGCGCTGGATTGTCTCATGAGCATCTCTACACAGCCTGCACCTGGGGTCTTACCTGGTCAATTTCTTGATCATAAAGAGCAGATTGTAACCATGATCATGACCATTGATCAATAATTAGTGATCAAAGATCATTATGGACCTGGCAGTCATAGGCTACGTACACACATACACGGATTTTCGAAAACTGAGATTTTCCATTTTCGTTTAAAAAAAAAAAAAAAAAAAAAAAAAAATCTCCATCCATATGTAAACGCCAAAAACAAAGTTAAACAGAACATGCCAATCCATGCCATCCTAACCATGTAGAAGTGTTGGCCAATCAGAAGTCAAGAAGTCTGGGAGGGAAAGAGTAAACCGGGTTTTGTACGTTCATAAAATCTCAAGTACCTCTGAAAAGTTTGTGTTTTTCTGAAAAGGCAGCTAATTTTGCGTTACTTTTCAAGTGCCTTCATCATTTCAAATGTTAATAACTAAAGACAGTATTTTGGCTGGTGTAGACTCACAACTTAGGACTGAAAAAAAATGTATACAACATACAAATTTAATTTAAAAGAAATTACATTTATTTAAAACCAATTTGCGTTGTGAGAGCGTCTGTATTGAATGTAGAAGCCACGTCCGAAGTTCACTCTGATGCCTCTGTCTTTGTAAATGGAGGGACAGTAACTGTGTGTGTGTATATATGTAAGCGTGTAAAAACTGCAGATAGTAAGATTAACAGCGACAGTATTTTTTTATTCTAGAAATTTCTCTCATGTAAACAACAACGTGGCATCACAGCGTGACGCCACGTTATTTCCATTTAAATGAAAAATCTCAGTTTTCAAAAATACCCGTGTATGTATTCCGATCCTGAATCGATTCGATCCTCGATTCGATTCAATTTAATTCAATTCAATTTGAATCTGGGAAATTTTGCCTCAGACAGTCAGAAATATTATAATTCAGATCAGTACATTTACATATTTTTGTATCTATAAAAAGGAAGCTGACACTTTCCAGACTTTATCAAAGGTGTAAGCATCACAGCAGATGCCTTTGTATCAAAGTAGCTGAAGAAAAAACAGAAAAACATGAAGGCGACTTTCCTGGCCTGGGATTTTATAAAAATATTCTGTAGTACATCAAAAACAAAATAAAACCATTAATCAACATATGAACATTACCTCTGAAGTTACAGCGGTTGTATTAGAGACACGGCTAAGCGTTTTGCATTTTGCATAATTTTAAAAAGTTTAAATTTGTTCAGAAGCCTATTGAACGGCAGAAATTAGGCTTTCTTTTGGAAGTA
The DNA here is from genome assembly GCF_018398535.1 of Haplochromis burtoni. Lineage (NCBI taxonomy): Eukaryota > Metazoa > Chordata > Actinopteri > Cichliformes > Cichlidae > Haplochromis > Haplochromis burtoni. The sequence goes on from NW_024583392.1 coordinate 13,862, forward strand.
AGTGAAAGGAAAAAAACAGCAGCCGACAGCGCTGTAAACAACTTGTGCGTAATAAGAAAGCGAATAATACAGAAAAAAGAGATTTTAGACGGGAAACTGTTCTTGAAGTACAGAGAGAGCAAGAGAGAGAGAGAGAGAGAGCTGTGCATGACGTGTGATTTTATCATGGTGGAAGCAAAACAGCAAAAGTCAGAGTGAATTCATGACGATGTTTATGTGAAGCGTAGTTTGGATCTTCTTTTGCTGCTGGTTCGGTCAATATTGTTTGGAGAGAGATAAAACTAACAGCTTTAGAATCAGCGCAAAATGGGCGTAAACACAAAGTGCGGACCCGCTGAAACATCAGAATCAGTGAGCTGTCGGTTTTCAGCCCGACCGTGTCCGTGCCGTCGGGTGAGAAAGGCGACATCTCACTAATTCTGATCCGCAGGTCCGCACTTTGTGTTTAAGTCTTTGTGCAGAATCCGTGTACCTGCTCTCATTTAAAGCTGTTTTAGCTGTTTGGTGGTTTTCGAAATTTTGTGATTCTGGCATTTCGGGCAAAATTAATTTATATTAAAAAAATCAATTCAGGATTTTAATGAATCGATATCACGTTATCCAAGCCAGAATCGATTTTAATCGATAAATCGATTATCAAAACCCACCCCTACTATGACTGCCAGGTCCATAACGGTCTTTGATCACTGGTTATTGATCGGTGGTCATGATCATGGTTACAATCTGCATTTTATGATCAAGTTTTCCGTGACTGAAAGCACAGTTTACATGTGGACGAAAGGCCCAAACGCATAGAAGAATCTGCGTTTTCAAAAATATCTGTGTACGTGTGGACATAGCCATAGAAACCTATGTATGCAGAGGTGCTGTGCGTGTGATATTTTATTTATATACTAAAGTCAATTGCACTTTTAGTCCACCAGATGGTGCTGTTGAGGTTTAGTGAGTGAGCAGAGCTGAGTGCTGCATAAAGGAAGAAGCTGGTAAAAACACAAACAGAGCCATTGGAGAAACAAACAGCACACAATTCAACACACAGGCTTTCCAAAGAGTGGCGTATGAAAGTAAAATATTTAGAGGATACTAAATCATGTTTAAGACAGGGATGTGACCCCATCCCACCTTTTTTTCCTCCACTGACAAAACTAACAGCATGCTACAAGGAAGTCAAAGGTAAAGTTGAAGTTTTAAATGGACATTGCATGTACATTACAGACTTGGTATTTATGACTAGACTTGTTAACGTTACATTGTTACTGGTCAAGCCTACTATGTTATAGACAGGTTGTTATATAGCGCTTTTATATTCGAGCACTCAAAGCAATTAACACAACACGCCTCATTCAGCCATTCATACAAGGACTTTTCTTTCTACACGAAGTACATTTTTTCTAACATTAACACTCCAATAAATGCACCAGATAGAAACTTGGGGTTTAGCAGTACTCCTAAGGATACTTTGGCATGCAGAATGGAGATGGGAACAGCTTTTCTGATTAGATAAATGACCTCCTCTACCTCCTTAGCTACAGACACTCACAAATGGCTGTGTGGCACCATGATGGGGTTAATAACCTTGTCACATGGCTGTAAAGAAAAGCAGAAAATGTTTTCTGGCCTTGCTTACCTTCCACTCTGTCTCCTGCATGCACAAAACATCTACCTTCATCCTGTCCATCACATCAGTCATGGTCCTTACATTTAAAGTACCCACTCCTCCACAATCCTGCCTTTTCTCCTCTCTCACCGTCTCATCTTCGGCCAACAGTAGCCCAGTACCTACCAGCCTTCCACTGGCCAACAGCACCAGAGGCAGTCAACAACCTGGGCCCCGATCGATCTAGTACAATCTTATCATTGTACAGAGCTTGTCAAGGAACTTTTTTTGCTGCGTATTTCAAAATTCAAACCTTTCCAGAGTTTTGATTGCGCAGACTGGTTCCCTCACCTGCTTCAGGCATTCCTTGAGCCTTTTGCACACGAGCCTGAAGTACTTCCTTGGCAGAAACGAAGAATATACGGTCACCAGCCTGGGCTCGGTCCACTACACCCAATTCATCCACCAGAAAATTAGTGCAACGGTCCATATGCTGCCTACGGACCTGGTTGAGCAAGAACACACTTAAATTAGCAAGAATCACAAAGGCAAAGCCTACCAGAACAAAGCTTTCTTTGGATGAGGAAGTGATGCCACATTGAGATTTATACATTTACGGTATTAAGAAAAATTAAATAGAAACGTTTCATAAACTCTCTTGGAAACTTCTAATACAAGGCAAAGAGGACACACTGCAGCATCAGACTAACACATTATTAAAAAAATGAATCTTTAGACAGGTATTGAGAGTTTTGAGGTGATTTCTCCTGGAACAGTGCCCTTTAGTGTGTAACCAACAAGCCATAATAAGGACCATCTTAGGGTTTGTAGTACCTCCTGACAGCTAATACGCATTCATGCACACACAACTTTAACAAAGTCATCATCATGTCTTTAAATTTGCCCACCACAGCAACAAGGACACCTCTTTAGCTGTTAGGAGACCAAAATGTCCCATGTGAGACATCAAATGGTAAATGCTAAACTGAAGTGGACACTCTTGCTAGTGTTACAACAGCCATAAAGAAGTACTTTGTGTATACACCATAACTGACCTCCTCCATATATTCAGGTTCTGAGGCAGAAGCATCCCAGCGGTTGTTGAGGATAAAAATGTTGGGACTGGAAAGTCGCTCATTGACCTTGTGAAAGAAGGACTTCTCCTGCAGGATGAAAATGTACCAATGTTTGAAAGAAAAAAAAAAGGAATCCGTGAATGAGAAAATACAAATGGTTGGCAAAAAAAAAAAAAAAAAAATGTTAGATTCACATTTCTTTATACTCAAACCACCATTATTGAGGGAGGCACTGTTACTCTGAATGAGACCCATCAGGACAGAAATCTTTCATCATAAGAAAAAGAACCCTTTGAAATACTTTGGATTCATCTGTGATGACCTTTCCTGATGGCAACTATAGAATTATTCTTCTGTCAAAGGTCATGTGCCAAAAAAAAAAAACAAAAACAAAACAACAATCCAAGTAAATAATTTCAAGGTAGTATGTTTTCATTGGCACTCATACAATTAAATTCCTGCTTCCAAACAGTCAAAAGGGAGTTCATTTGAGCAAGCTGTGAGCACCAACAGCTACTCACAAGAGCATCAAACTGCAGCAGTGTGCAAAAACCAGGCTTCTTTGTGCACAAAGCTGCAGAGTTCTACGCATGTCAGTTGTTGAATTTAATTGTGTTGGCGGTAAAGCATGAATACCTGTCCCTGTTAAAAGAAATTATTTGTCTGGATTATGTTTTCTCCTCACACGACTTTTGACAGGGAAAACACCATATAAGCAAAATGTTCCCAATGCACAGCAGTGTCACACAATCCCCTCACTCAGATTGTTTTCACATGTCATCAACAGTCCTGTTTGAACCTCATCTCTTCATGCAGTTCTTACCGTTTGCATCAGCGTGGATTCAGAGTTTGCCACAAGAACAAACACATCAGCATCCAGACAGAACTTGTCGATCCAGCTGTCGAGCTCTGTGGTAACATCAATCCCTGGGCTTGAGATGCAAACATGATGTTAAACAACAGAATCAGAGTCCTCGCCAAGTCAGCACAGCCACTTTCATTAAAAAGAAAATTTAAATCCAATATCAAATACTCTTATAGTGAAGCAGAAATACGGTTTGGGACATTTTTGTGAGACAAGCCTCGGTCTCACTCTGCTTCAAGTCAGCCAACATCTTTCCATAAAGTCAGCTACCTACAGTAACGAAGCCGCCACCTTGTTTGTCCAGCTTTTCCCTTTAGGGGTCGCCACAGCAGATTATCTGCCTTCATCTCACACTATCCCAGAATCCTCCTCTGTCACACCAACACTCTGCATCTCCTCCTCTGCAGTTACCCTTAGCACTACAGCTGAACTTCCCCAGAGCTTGTCTCAACTCCTTTCTGAACTCTGAACAACGTTCTTGCTACTTCAGCTTCACGCATTTAACTCTTGCCTCTGCCTTCACTCACTTTGGAGATCAAAAGAGGTTCCTGACTTCCAAAGTCATCCCACAGACTAGCATGATGCCATCCACATTATCCTCTCTAACTGTTAAACATTTCTCCTGAAAAAACTACCCAGGCTACTTGTGTTCACAGCTGTCTTACACTGTATATAATGCTGCTGTTGGCACTGTAAGGCATAGATTCAGATTGGCAGAGTGGCAGTGTGCCATCAATGAGAGTAGCTCATTCTTTATTTTTGCATTAATAAATGCTGCTGTCTGTGAGCTGCAATCAGTCATCCATTCTTTTTTTCTGCATCATCACAAATTTCCCTCATATCCTGTGATATAAATTTGAGGCTCTGATATCCCACCCCTGGTTCGGTCAACTTCCCAAATGTCTCAGGAAGAAAAACTAGGACCAAAAGCTGGAGGTGACCTTTTTAGTGCTCCTCCATAGAGAGTACACTTCCCTCTACCTCAGCAGGAGCAAAAGCATGTTAAACTTCTTCTTGCATCCTGGTTTTCACTTGTCTGATGCTCTTTGGCCCTACAGGTCCTTCAGTCACAGCTTCTGTCAAAGTCCCATAACAACAATGTACTTCAACATGCACTGACTGTGTCTCTGTCTGTCACCTCTCTCTGGCAAACATTTGACTAAATGTGCTATGACACCATTTTACACAGGAAAAGCTGATGTCACGAGGATTCCCAGGCATCGACATTAAGAATAAAAAAGAAGAAAACCCATAGATGACGTAGTAGCTCATCACTGATCCAACACAGTTCGCAGGTTGGTCCCAATAACCTGACAAATATGACCCCGACCATCAGGTGATCTCGGGGTGGCTGTAGCTCAGGTGGTAGAGTAGGTCATCCACTGATCGGAAGGTTGGTGGTTCGATTCCTGGCTTCCCCTAGTCTACATGCCAAATATCCCTGGGTAAGATACTAATCCTCAATTGCTCTCCAATGCATCCATCGGAGTATGAATGTTAGCTATGAAGCACTTAGAAAGATGTGCTTGTGCGAATGGGTGAATGCACAAGTTGTGTAAAGCGCTTTAAGTGCACAGATGAGTAGAAAAGCGAAGCAGCCTTTCATATATGCAACCTGCTGAGTGTTACCTAATTAAAACAGAATGAAGCTCTGCTGTAAAGCTATAGGGTTGCAAACTGTTTTCAAGCATTCAGTTGATAATGCAGAAATCTTTTTTGTGTATTCCTAGTGCTACTGAGTCTGTTACACCGTTTATAGCTAGGGTTGCAAAATTCCCGGAATTTTCAAAGATGGAATCTTTCCATGGGAATTAATGGGAATAAACGGGAATTAACGGGAATTTATGGGAATAAAGTGGGAATTTTCAAAATTGAAGGATGGCTCTTCTTAGGGAACTTAAATATAGTTGAGCAAAGTATATTTTAGCATAATATTGACAAAAACAAACAAATGCAATTCAAATACACTTGAATATCCATACCATTCCATAACCACATGTACAGAGCACAAGCTTGCTGCATGGCTATTGAGACCACCTACTGGCACTGTGCATGCCTCCATCACATGTACACATGGACCACACTTTTGAGCCTGAAGGACAAAGAGTATTAAAGGCACACATTTGAGCCTGTGGACTTAACAAGTGAGGTAAGTTTTGATGATATTATGGGAAAATATATTCATTAAATGTTTAAATTGTGAATATCACATAAAATGTATTAATCTGGTAGATAGCAATCTGATAAGATGCTAAATAAAATGCTAGCATCTGTTAGATGCTAAATAAAATGCTAGCATCTGTTAGATGCTAAATAAAATGTTAGCATCTGTTAGATGCTAAATAAGCCATAGCTAGTATAACATAAAGAAGATGCTAGCTTCCTCATTTGGCTGTTTTGTTTTGAAGATCATTCCAGTTGTTTAGCTAGCCTTACTATTTATATCTGTTTATTATCACATTGCAATTGTATTATTACGATCTCTTGCATTGCATTAGCATTTTTACAAGCTCTTGTTTTATTTTACAGAAAAATGCCA